>NW_028301555.1:0-72500 GCF_042242905.1 Orbicella faveolata
TGACCTTGTGAAAAGACATGAGAGGTGTAGAATAAGTGGGAGTTCGCTGCGCCGGTGAAATACCACTACTCTTATCGTTTTTTTACTTATTGGATGGAGCGGAGGCGAACCGCAAGGTTCACTTTCTGGACTTAAGCCGCCCGCTCGCGGGCGGCGATCCGAGTCCAAGACACCGTCAGGTTGGGAGTTTGGCTGGGGCGGCACATCTGTCAAATGATAACGCAGGTGTCCTAAGGTGAGCTCAATGAGAACAGAAATCTCATGTAGAACAAAAGGGTAAAAAGCTTACTTGATTTTGATTTTCAGTATGAATTCAAACCGTGAAAGCGTGGCCTATCGATCCTTTAGTCTTTAGGAGTTTTAAGCTAGAGGTGTCAGAAAAGTTACCACAGGGATAACTGGGCTTGTGGCAGCCAAGCGTTCATAGCGACGTTGCTTTTTGATCCTTCGATGTCGGCTCTTCCTATCATTGCGAAGCAGAATTCGCCAAATGATGGATTGTTCACCTACCAATAGGGAACGTGAGCTGGGTTGAGACCGTCCAGTGCTGAGCCATGATGACCGAGAGTGATCTATTACATATCATCTCGATATTTGAGGAAGTTTTTTCCTAGGATGATTGTCACATAATTGATAGACTTGACGGTCCCCCGGTAAACGCCTGTTGTGCGTGGCAAAGTCGGTATGGCGGGATCCGACGTCGATATATGTGTGGAGCACTGTCAGCGAACGCTTCGAGTGTTGTTGGACAAGTTGCTGGTTACCTCCATGTGGTGTTATCCGGATACTGGAGATGCTCATGATATCCTGCTAAGTAACCAGCATCTAAGAACTTGACTGACAGCAAATGACTACTTACGACTTTTGGATTAGATACTGAGGGCACGACTGAAACGGCAATGGCCTTGAATTTGGACACGACTGAGTTGGGGATCTCAGGACTTTAAAATCCTCACCAAACTTTTACATTCGATAAGTTACATAACAATAAAGTGGTCTCCGATCAGTTTGATACCACCATGAGCTCGCCACAACCCCAAAACGTAGTACTCATGGGTAAGTACAATCGGTTAGCCATGAAGGGACGTACACTTGCTGATTATCCTTTTATTGTACCTGAACAGGACCATGATCGGACTAAAAAATCGGCTTACAGGAGGTGTAGCCAGAACCTCTTGGGTGCTGCTTTGAGGCATTTTGAACGCATTACACGTTCCACGGATGATATGGAGTTCCAAATTCGCCAACTTGACCTCCTTGACATCCGCCTGAGATGGCTACTGCATTGCGCCATGAAACTTGTCTGGGGCAGTAAAGGTGACCCAAGACTCCGGTACATTTTGGCGGAGGAATCGCGTACCCCTGGGGCGCGCCCTCAACAGGTTAGGGCACGTGCACGAACCTTGGAAGGCCTTTCTGAATCGGACGCCAATCGCCAATTCGGTGACGACCGGCCGAATATAGCCAAGGCGATGGCAGCCGATACGGATGCGGAGATTTCTATGAGAGCTCTGCATGACCACTGGGTTGGTCAAATGACAGGGACACTCTTGTCAGCGGAGGACCTTCCTCCGTTTCCTAAGGGAGAAGAGTACTTAGCTGATCTCTGGCGATCGGCGGTGCCAATCCCAAGGGAGAAACGTCTGTCGCAGAAGGACATTCTTGAACGCACTATGTCCTTTGGATGGGCGCAAGGCACCCGGTTACGACGGACTAACGTATTTTGCGTACAAGGCCGCGGACTGGAATGCGCTGCTCAAATATTGGACAAGTCTCTTTAATTGGCTACTCCGGCACAGGGTTTTCCTGCCTAGTTGGAAGATCGGCTTACAGGTCTTTTTACCAAAGCCCAATAAGTCTGATTATAGCCTACCTAACAGCTGGCGACCCATCACCCTTTTTCCTACAGTCTTTAAAGTGGCGTGCCGGGTTATCTCTATGAGGGGCAAGTAAGCATTTGATGGTTGCAGATCAGACGAGCCCCGCCCAGAAAGGTGGGATACCAGGGGTTAGTGGCACTACTGATGCCACGTTTCTCCTCCGATCTTGCATCGACCATCATCGATGGCATAAGACTAATCTGTACGTCTTGTTCATGGATGTGGCGAATGCCTTTGGCAGTCTGGAACTAGGTCTCATCGAGAAAATCACCTCTTTGACTAGTACCGATGCAGGCACACGGGGATGGTGGATTGATTCCACACGGGGATGTTCTGTCCACATCAAAAGTGGCCGAAACCTCTCCCCACGTATCCACGTTACTAGGGGTGTCGCGCAGGGGAATACCAACTCTGCACTTACTTTCAGTACCATTAAAAATACTGTAAATCTCTGGGTGAACCATGAGTGTGTAGGGTATAGATTGTATGACACCTTTATTCCAGATCTTAGCTATGTA
This sequence comes from Orbicella faveolata, assembly GCF_042242905.1. Lineage (NCBI taxonomy): Eukaryota > Metazoa > Cnidaria > Anthozoa > Scleractinia > Merulinidae > Orbicella > Orbicella faveolata. The sequence continues at coordinate 2,399 of NW_028301555.1, forward strand.
GACGACGAGGCCGTCTTATCTGTTGAATTGATTGGGTCAGCTAAAGTTTAAAAATGGCATAATTAATCATAGTTATTACGTGTTGCATAAGAACGATAACCACCCTTAGAAAGGAAGTAGTCCTTTCCGAGCATCTCTAGACCTATTGTTTTCCAATATGGCTTTCAACACGTGATTGCGTTAGCTAGTTAGAGTTGCTGTAGGTGATATTTTTGAATAAATAAATATTTTGAGACAAATAAACCTGACTGTCAAGGCACCTTCAAAGTGCAGAAGAGCTCTTGACTGACAGCAGACGTGTCAGCACCGGGAGTCGATAAAGCTTGATGTGGTTAAGGCCCCGTCCACAAGTATCCGGATATTTTTGAATCGGCAACTTTCCGGATTCAAATATATCCCCGTCCACACGTAGCGTATTCAAATCGAATTCGCCTGTCCACACGCATCCGATGGTATCCGGATTCACTCTAGAAAAACTAGGCCTACACGTTGTGCCGCCTATACAATTTTAAAAAGTTTAAGTCAGGATTATAAAATACAATCTAAAATAATTATGTGTTAATAATAAGTAAAAACGATAATCATATGTTCAATAAATAATATAACAACAAGGGGGGGGAGGGGGAGGTGGGGGGGGTTAGGTTAAAATGCCCAAAAGGTCAAGTTTCTTTATTCTGCTTTTAGAGGCCTTCAAAGTTCCAATAGTTCTGTGTGACCCTGGTAGCAGGTTCCACAGCTTTGGCAGGTAAAGCCAGGATTTCGGTCCTTAGGTTGTGGCGTTTACCTTAAGCAGTTTTAGAATGTCAGTTTCCCTCATATCGTATTTAGTGTTTCTAAAATCTAATTCACTTTTAAATTGAAAATAGTAGTTTACAACGTTAGAAAAGAACTAAAGAGATAATAATAAACCATAAAGGAACGAGGATGGTTAAGGAAGGAGAAGATTAACCCGGATTATAAACGACGAACTTCAAATATTTAGGATAAACCTTTCAAGATTGGCAAACCGTGACGTAGCTCCTTTAATTCCAAAATGTTTTCCCAGCGCTCTAACAGGAAAAACAAAAAACTTTTGTGTTATTGTTCGAACTTAATGGAAGAAATGCCACCCCCAGTATGTTTGTTCTTCCACTATGGTTTTTTAAAGTTACATCTAGGAACCACATTCTTCCATGAAAACAACCAAAAAATCTGATGAGTTTTTAATACACTTTAATCAACAGGACACTTCTTAGTTTATCAGATCTGATATAGTCCAAATTCACATTAGAGCAAGTCGAATTGAATTCAAAACAACTAGTCGAGTTTTCACTTGCTAAGACTTATGACCTATTGTGTTTTACATGTAGTGGATTCTTATAATGTAGAATGCTCTTTGTTCAGTCCATTTGAGACGACAGACGCCTTTAGAAAGTTAAAGATCAGCTCTCTGCCTGGGTCTTGATATATTTTTATGTTTGTATTGAAATTTAGACTCGCATTTCATATTCAAAACAGGCTTAATTGCATTTTCCACGTGGTTCATGATTCAATGTATTCAATGTCAAGGCCGTGTCCTCCTGGCCTGCAAAGGCATACAGAAGAGTTATTTTCTTTTAATTGAACTATGATGAGCTTTGACAGAAAGAAAGTAAGGTATCAAGACTATCAGGACATGTGAAATTTCTGTGGCTATATTCTGCACGAGAAGTTAAAAGAGCCAAAATTTTTCTGATTGAAAAAAAGTAACATTGTCAATTATTTCCATCTTTTTTGATGAAACTTTAGACTACGAGTAGTCCCTCTTTCGCTTAGTCCGTCGTGCGTGACGCGAAAAAAAACCGCGAGAAAAAATATGGCCGCGCGAAATCCTGGAGCAGTCCCTCTTTCGCTTAGTCCGTCGTGCGTGACGCGAAAGAAAACCGCTAGAAAAAAAATGGCCGCGCGAAATCCTGGAGGCAGGAGCTCGCGAAAGACGTTACACGTATCTCGAATGTTGACAACACACTCTCAACGCTCCTAACACAAGCCAATGATATTTTTGCGTTGTGATAGCAGCACATAATTCAAACTCTTGGGGTTAGGCGGTAGTCCCTCCCTCCTTTCGCGCGCTCCTCGCCTCCAGGATTTCGTGGGGCCATTTTTTTCTGGCGGTTTTCTTTCGCGTCACGCACGACGGACTAAGCGAAAGAGGGACTACTCCAGGATTTCGCGCGGCCATTTTTTTCTCGCCGTTTTCTTTCGCGTCAAGCACGACGGACTAAGCGAAAGAGGGAGTACTCGTAGTCTAATGAAACTTTTTTAGTCTAATGAAACAGTTTTCTTCATTGTTATGATAACAACTGCCCCGGACAGTATTTGTTTTAGATGCGAAAACATACTGCACGTGCGGTTGCAATTATTCTCCATTAGTAATTTCATAATCGGACCAGGGCTTCCTCTGTGATAAATTATTGGTTTGTTTTGCTTATTCTTAATGAAGCCTGCTCCGTGGTCTTAAAACAGTGTTGAGTTCGGGCTTCTGTAAATAATTCAGACACAGTTAGACAAAGTGGCTCCTCAAAGAAAGGAGTACTTATGGTAAGTATCAAGCCTATGTACGTACACGCATGGTTTCTTCTTTTATCATTCGCAAGCTTTAATTTAGGTCGGGTTACCTTACTTGAGAAACTATAGAATCTCATAAGTTACAAGCGGTGTTGCTCAAAAGGAGTCTTATCTTCCTGCCACTTATATAATTAGCTTTGACGAGTGAAGATTTCTTTTGATAGTCTTATGGGCCTGTCTACATGGAGATAGGGTAATCTTCCTAGAAGGGTAACCCTTCTAGAAGGCTGAGGGTTTCCCCCGCTTTCGTTTACATTTCAGGATGGGCCTAGCCTTTAAGGAGGGTCAATTTTTTTTCAACCAAGGTGCCGCTTTACGTCAGCTCCACGTTTAAAGAGGGAAGGAGGGGCGGGGGTAGGAAGGTAAGCTGAGAACTGAAGTAATATGTCTACAGCCCCTTACGTCATTTAAATATCAGGCAAGATTAATATGAGCCGCCTTAACGTTAACGTTGTTAGTGTCAATTTTATAATCTTAACTGTGCCAGATAAGTCTTAGGCACGTGTGATATTAAGCATACCAAGCATAAACATCAACACATGTTGTGCCACTGTTGTTATCTTCACTATTGTCGATCCAATCCTGTCCGTACCATATCTGTAACTCCTGACTGCGTGACACAGACACCTTGATAGGAAGGTCCGGGAAAACGAGCGCAGGGGAGGTGTGGGTAATTCCGTTAAGACTATAAGAATGGTTTTTGTCAGTAGCCCTTAATTCTCGGGCAGATGGCAGGACAGCTTCTTTCTTTGCATTGGTAATGATAGTCATCAAGCCGTTTTTTCCAAAGGTTGGTTCACGTGTGCAGCCCCAGTACGATGGTGGCAAATTTGGGTTGCATCTGATCGAGCCTGACTTGTGGACAAGCTTGATTGTCTTAAGAAGTCCACTCTTTGTGATGTTGAAGCCACCATACTTGTCATCTCGCGCTCCAAAGCAAACAGGTTCTGTATTTATCTTTTGCCAGTTCTCTAAAGTAAATGAATTTCATTGAAAGGCGTCACAAATTAATACAAAAATTAAAGGTAAACCAAAAACTATTTGGAAAGACGGGAAAAAAGGCATAAATCAAGGCAATCACAAATATTCTAACTCAACAAAACAAGATCTCAGTAAAGAGTACGTACTGCTGGGTATACCAAAAGACAAGTTCAGTCTCATTAGGATTTTTTTCTCGTCTTACATGGTGGGTTGACCTAGTAGGGGACCTAGTGTTCTTTTGTATGCCCACCTGCCTCATAGCCAATCTGTAAAATAAATAAATACATAATATAACAAACACGAAAGACCATATTTGACCACATTTCCAAACACTGAGAGGAGAGTTGAAAATGTGACGTGCAGCGGAGTATTTTTAAGGAAATTCAAGCGTTGGTAAATGTGGTCAAATCTTGAGAGTTTGATATATCTTCTCAATAGGAACTAAGGGAACTGCCAGAGTTTACATTCGTTACGGTCGCTCTTTTCTAAAGATCTCACGGCGGGCATAAATTTAATAATTTTCCACATCATCACTGATCATGACCTCCAAATTGTATTGCACGCTTTGCTTTCTACTTGTGGCGTTGAAAACAGAAAGACCGCTTGCCACAAAACAGATTGAGTGATCGATCAGTCGACTCATCTACTCTTAAACCCATTTTTTAAAATTACTTCTATTGCGATGCTAAAAGGTTAAACTACTTTATCAATAAACTAAAACTCGGCACCTTCACAGCGAGCCATGATTGCATGACCATCTCCATCAGAGTATATCCAGTAATCCCCGTTAACCATCTCATTTCCTTCACTGGCTTTGATCTCAGTGCACGATTCAGCAGGAAGCTCTTGAATGGAACCAAGAGAGACTGCAAGAAAAATAAAAGGAAACTATGGAGAAGTCGTGTATACATTGCTTACAAAATGAAGAGGTCTCCTTCGATCAGCTCCTCTATGCTTGACCGGGTTTTGAAGATAACAAGGTCATGAAAAAAGTCAAAATAACTCTGCCCTTGAGGCACAATATATGCAGGATTTTGTTTGTTACAATTTAAACGTTTATCCCACTCCGAAAACTAAAATAATTGAAAAACTTCCTCTTAACACCTGTGTGGTCCTTACAAATTTCCCGGAACAACTTGACCTCCGGAATTTTTGCGTTAGCGTAGAGTAACTCTTATATCCAGTTTTGTAACTGCGTTTCTTATTTTATTGTTTACCACAAGAAAGTTTGGTTTGGATCCTATGGACTTATAAGTTGTCCTACGTATGTTTACAATTGTTTTTTTTTTGTTTTGTTTTGTTATGATTGATTCACAATTTTGCTGATATAATGCTAGTCCGAGAGTGCTGGAAGGTTTGCTCATAGTTTCACACATAAGATTCACTCACAAATCAAGGCTCGCTATCTAGCCAGCTGGAAGTTATAAACTCCCTTTGAGCTTAGAGCCGGATTGACAAGCCAATATATGTCTCAGGAAGTTTAAAGACTCTTCTCAGTCAATATCTACACACAAAGTTAATCCTTAAGTCTTTCAAACAGCTACTGGCAATGACTCCGTTAAACTTGGGGAAGGAGAAGGGACCTAACCAAGGTTTACACAGAGGCTCTGTTACAAGTAGAACGTGAGGGACTGGGCCCAGCCCCAGGTTACTTATTATTATGGGATCGAAAATCCCACGCGTTGGCGAGAATGAAAACGAAACGAGGATCGATGAGAAAACGTGTTGTCATTGTAGTTTTGTAGTAGTTCCTGTGCGAGATTGAGTAGAGTGTAACATTTGGTGACCCCGACGTGACAAAGAAACCATCGAAATGTCTATAGAAGTCGTCGAAGAGATTCAGATAGAGGTGAGAACAGCAATTTGTCAGCTTAGCGAAGCGAGTCTTCGAGAAATCTGTGCGGGACTACATATCGAAGTTAAAGAGACGGATACGGGACGTCTGGCGTTAATACAAATCCTAACGAAATATTTAGACGCCGAAGAACTCGGAACTGAAGCACTAACGAATCTCAGAGAAACAATTAAAGAAAAGAAACCGGCAACGAAGGACGCGAAGAGTGAACAAGAGGGTGGTGTGAAAACCGAACATGTGGATCAGAAGTCTGCTGTCAAGTCAAGCACAAATGCAGTTACGCCTAAAGAAACCACAGCGATTCCACCGTTCAGGAAGGAATTTAAAATATCGGGACAGATTGGAGATTCACGTCAGAAAGATCGCTTGAGCTTCACCAGTCTTGCTCACCAAATTAACGCTGGATTGAAACGGGGCTATAAAGAAGAAGAAATTGTCGAGGCCGTTATTCGAGCCATCAATCCAGGCCTTAGATTGAGGAGCTACTTGGAAGGTAAGCCCGATCTAGATCTTGCCAGATTACGTAAAATACTCCGGTCACATTACCAAGAAAGGGGGGCTACGGAAATGTATCAGCTGCTCAGTTCGGCAGTACAGGAAGCTGGGGAGACCCCTCAGGACTTTCTTGTTCGCCTCCTTGATCTAAAGCAGAAAGTACAGTTTGCATCTCAAGAAGCAGGATCTGATTTGAAGTATGACCCAAAGCTGGTACAGTGCATGTTTCTGCATTCATTATTAACTGGGTTACGGAATGATGACATTAAAATGGAGATAAAACCATGCCTGCAAAACACCCAAGTGGAAGATGAAGAACTTTTTGAGAAATTGAATGCAGCAGTCAGTAATGAAACAGAAAGAATGCAGAAGCTTGGTTCCCGTCATGACCAGCTCACAAACCGAACCCCCACACAGCTTGTAGCTCAATTGGCCACCCATGACGGCAGCCATGCCTCAGTTGAAGGTAAAACCCCAGAAAAGCCACCAAAAGTTAACCTTCTTACTGAAGTTAGAGAGTTGAAAGCGGAATTGGCTGCTATCGGGGAGGGCATGGAACAACAAAGCCGCGCTAGCCCTCACCCACAGTACAACCCTGTAGAGGAAGGGAGGGTTCGCCCTAGAGGGTGCTGGAATTGTGAAAGACAAGGAAGGGGTTTCCGTTGCAACCATTGTTTCAACTGTGGTGATGTCGGCCACTTCAGTTACCAATGCCTAAGGTCAAGCCGAAGGGGCGATAACTCAGCAAGCCCCCAGGGAAACAGACAAGGGTTGCCCCCACGGGACAAGGAGCAGCCCCCCCGATTCATGAGCAGTCCCAACAATGCATGAACTGTGGAAAGAGGGAGGATTGGGCACATCAATACTTGCGGTGTTCACAGTGCCATACTAGCCACTATTGTTCAAAAGTTTGTCAAAGGGAACATTGGGAGAAGCATAAGAAACTATGTCAAGCCATTAGCGAAGTTGAACTGAGGGAAAGGGCAAGTGTTGAAACATTGAAAACGTCGTTCAGTTCCCACCTAACCCCGAGACAACGCTCTAAACTCACCAAATTAGTGGGAAGAAAATGTGTGGTTTCCTGCTTGATTCAAGGGGAAAAGGTGGATGCCCTGTGGGATACCGGAGCTCAAGTTTGTGTTGTGTCCAAACATTGGAAAGAAATTAACCTACCAAACGAGCCAGTAAGAGACATAAGCGAGTTATTGGGTGAAGATGGATTAAATCTCCAGGCCGTGAACGGTACAAAAATCGCATATGATGGCTGGATTGAGGTAGAGTTCCAGTTGGTTGGGGAGGACGGGTACTCGGAGCCATTGACAGTACCCATACTAATAGGAAGTGAAGATAATCAGGAGTATCCCATCATCGGCTTTAATGTCATTGAAGAGGTCATTAAGAGGAGTAGTAGCCCCAACACAACCAGCCTATTGCCCCGAATAGTGAATGACTCGTTCCCATCTGTGAAAGAGGGCGAAGCAAGAGCGCTGGTTAATTTCATCCAAAGTATGGATGATGAAGCTGACACCGGTATGCTCAGAGTCGGCAGACAAGACATACGTGTCCCACCAGGAGAGACTGTGAGAGTCAAATGTCAGGTACACTTTGGACTATTAGAAGAAGATTTGCCTGTTGTGTTTGAGCCCAAAGAGGAAGGGGCGTGGCCTGAGGGGCTAGAAGTTCAGGGCTGTCTCCACCGAATCTCCCCGAGGTCTTCGAGCCGAATGTATGTTCCAGTATGCAACAACACCGAACGAGAGATGACCTTACGTAGGCGGACAGAACTGGGCACTATACAGTTAGTGCAGTCCGTCACGCCACTGCCAGTCGAAGCTGAACAGAAACAAGAGAAAGAGGAAGGTGAAACTTGGAGTGAGGCAACCAGTTATGAATGGGAGCCAAGTCAGCCCGAACAAAGTAAAGCAAAGTGGACTCCCCCAGTTGACTTGAGCCATTTGTCAAGTGAGCAACGGGTGATTGTCAAGGGGATGTTGAGGGAAGAATCCGGGGCCTTCGCTATAGATGATGGTGACACTGGATGTGCCGAACATTTGAAATTGGAAATCAACCTGAGAGATGACGTCCCAGTACAAAAAACATACAATTCAATTCCAAAGCCCTTGTACGAAGAGGTAAAGTCACACTTGCAGGATATGATCAATCGTGGTTGGATAAGCAACTCAAAGTCACCCTACTCTTCCCCAGTGGTGTGTGTGAGAAAAAAAGACGGCAGTCTGAGACTATGTGTTGACTATAGGCAGTTAAACAGCAAAACTGAGGATGACCGCCAGCCCATCCCTCGCATCCAAGACATCCTGAATAGTCTCAGTGGGAACACTTACTTTTCAGTGTTAGACCAAGGAAAGGCATATCATCAAGGATTCGTAGCAGAAGAACACCGACATCGAACAGCGTTCATCACCCCCTGAGGTTTATACCAGTGGAACCGGATTCCTTTTGGCCTTAAAAATGCACCGGCAGCTTACCAGAGGTACATGGAGAAATGCCTAGAAGGTCTCCGCGATGAAATATGTATTCCATATCTTGATGATGTCCTGGTGTACAGTAGAACATTTTCTGAGCATGTAGACAATGTGCGAAAGGTACTTAAACGTTTGCAGGAGTATGGTATCAAGCTGAAGACAAGGAAATGTGAGTTGTTTAAGCCCCGTGTTCGTTACTTAGGCAGAATAGTCTCAGCAGATGGCTACACGATGGACTCAGCAGACGTTGCAGCAGTGGCAGCCCTTAAGGAAACTAAACCAAGAACTGTTGGTGAATTGCGCAAACTCCTGGGTTTCATAAGCTATTACCGCCAATATATTCGCGACTTCTCCAGATTAGCCAAACCCCTTTATGACCTACTTTCAGTTAAAGAATGCAGTGACCAGCCCAGCAGAGCTAAAGGACAGAAAGAGCACCCCAAGTGGAAGTTGCCGACATCGAAAGGACAATCGTCATCAAATCACAAAATCCCGTGGAATGAAAGACACCAAGAGCGATTAAACTTCCTAATTGAACTTCTTATGCAGCCAGGGGTAATGGCTTACCCTGACTTTGAACGACCATTTGTACTGCACACGGATGCCTCAAGCGAAGGACTTGGGGCGGTGCTCTACCAAGAACAAGGGGGGAAATTGAGAGTTGTTGGCTATGGCTCAAGGACATTGACGCCCGCGGAACGGAACTACCACTTGCACTCAGGAAAGTTAGAATTCTTGGCCCTAAAGTGGGCAATTACTGACAAATTCAGGGATTACTTATTCTATGCTCCATCCTTCGCTGTTTTCACTGACAATAACCCGTTAACGTATGTGATGTCATCAGCAAAGTTGAATGCCACGGGGCATCGGTGGGTGGCCGAGTTAGCGGATTATAACTTTACAATCAAGTACCGACCGGGCAAGACTAATGTTGACGCGGATGTTCTGTCAAGAATCCCATTGGACATAGACAAGTATATGAGCGATTGTACAGAGGAAGTACCCAAAGATGTCCTTGAAGCAACCGTGGAAGCAGTTAGGGAACAGGCAAAAGGCACAATCCCATGGGTTACGGCAATTGCCGCAGACTTGACAACTCCTGAACCGACATTAAAGGATCTGAATCTAAAACCCTTTAGCCCTAGTGAAATCAAGGAGGCACAGCACTCGGATAGTGCTATATGCCGCGTGCTTTACTACAAGACGCACGGGATCAAACCGGGTGGTGGCCAACTGAAGAATGAACCCCATGGAGTTACCAACCTTATGAGAGAATGGGAGAAACTGGAAGTTGATGAACATGGTATCCTGCGACGAAGAACAAGCTCTAAGATACAATTAGTTCTGCCACACAACTTCATCCCAGTGGTACTTAAAGAACTACACACAGAGATGGGACACCTTGGAGTGGAGAGAGTCGCAGAACTTGCAAGGTCCCGCTTCTACTGGCCACATATGTACCGTGACATAGAGTATTTTGTGACACAACGTTGCAGATGCATCAAACAGAAGAAACCAAACACAGTCACGAAAGCACCTATGATGCACCTGATGACATCAGCACCCTTTGAAGTAGTTTCCATTGATTTTCTACATCTGGACAAGAGCAAAGGTGGATATGAATATGTACTGCTGATTGTTGATAACTTTACCAAATATGCCCAAGCCTATGCAACGCGCAACAAGACGGCCCGCACTGCTGCTGAGAAGATCTACAATGAGTTTATCCCAAGGTTCGGTTTCCCAGCACGAATACATCACGACCAAGGTGGTGAGTTTGAAAACAAATTGTTCCACAACCTAGAACGTCTCAGTGGAGTTGCCAGCTCGCGAACCACTCCATACCACCCACAGGGCAATGGCCAGGTAGAACGCATGAACCGAACGTTACTCTCGATGCTAAGGACCCTCCCGGAGGAAAAGAAATCGAACTGGAAAGATTCCTTAAACAAGCTTATACATGCGTACAACTGCACAAGACACGAAACGACTGGGTTCTCGCCATTTTACCTGATGTTTGGCCGTTCCCCACGATTACCAGTTGATTTGCTGTTTGACCTAGACAACGACCTTCAACAGGGTGATTACCAGGACTATGTAAAGACGTGGCAAGCAGATGTGAGACGGGCCTACGACCTAGCATCTAGGAACACCCAGAAATCGTCAGCCAGGAGTAAAGTGTATTACGACAAGAAGGCTTCCGCAGCAGTCCTACTCCCTGGCGACCGCGTACTTGTTAGAAACCTTTCAGAAAGGGGAGGACCTGGAAAGCTCCGTTCACACTGGGAAGAGCAAATTTATGTAGTTGAGGAACGCATATCTGATAGTCCAGTCTATCGAGTAAAGCCAGAACTTGGCCGTGGGAAACAACGAGTGTTACACCGTAACTTGCTACTTCCTTGTGATGCTTTACCACTGCCTAAACCAACGAGAGCATCATCCAAGACCACCCAACTAAGACCTAGAGTGCCACCTCAGCCTGAAGACATTGGAGAGAGTTCCGATGATGAGTATGAGATGAACACACTGTCCTCTCCAGTCACCCATGAAATAGCCTTTCCGGCGGAAGTAGACACCCCTCCTATGGACCCACAGGACCACTGTGATAATGAAGATTGTGCCACTATGTCAGATACCAGGGACCAACCGGACCCACAAGTGGACACTGGTGACTCGTCAGTGCCAAATTCATCTGTTCTAGATGTGACTGATATGGCCCCTGAGGAAAGTGACAATTCAGATTCAGAGGAACACCTAGAGGGAGCTACGCGACCTAGAAGGGAGAGACGACCCCCTCGGATTCTGACTTACAGTCAGATGGGGGTACCCGAGTACCAACGTTTAAACCCAGTAGTAAACGCAATTCAATGCCCTCCGGTGATACTTCCCTACCAAGTCATGGCCAACTGGCTTGTACCTCACTGCCGGTGTGTTCACTGCACCCCGCACATCCCATTTATTCCACAGCTGCAGTATATACCACAGCCCATATGGACAAACCAGTAATGAACACTCCTGAAGTCACAACTGATTACTCCGAGTATTAACCATGGACAAACAGACCTGTTGCTCGCCTTCTGTGACTTACCTCATAAGCGAAATTTGTGTTGGATTTTCCCTCTAGTTACAAACTGTTAAAGACAAAACCTGCGGATAATGGAACTGCCACAATAAGTATTCAGTTTGAAACATGATGAGAACTGACGCTCCCTCCTAATCATTGTTCTTTTTGGTTTTGTATTTCCTGTTATAATGTCGGGACGACATTTCTGTTGGAGGGGAGTGTGTTACAAGTAGAACGTGAGGGACTGGGCCCAGCCCCAGGTTACTTATTATTATGGGATCGAAAATCCCACGCGTTGGCGAGAATGAAAACGAAACGAGGATCGATGAGAAAACGTGTTGTCATTGTAGTTTTGTAGTAGTTCCTGTGCGAGATTGAGTAGAGTGTAACAGCTCTGCCCCAAGGAATAAATCCTTTCCCTTTGGTATAGTGTTTTTTCCAGAGAAGGTTGCCCCTTCATCGATCATATACATGTAGCTTCCAGCTTGAAGCCCCTTTCACATACCTACAGTAGACCCATTACCGCTCTTTTCGTGGATAAATTAGCAATGAGTGATAAAAATCCCTGCCTCTTGGTCATACCTCCCGCCTGATAAAAAGTGCATCTTGATTCAACTATAGGGAGTCCCCCCCAGCTTGATGCCATACAAAGTATGAAGGTAATGCAGATTATAATGTAGACAATAAAAATAACAATAGTTTTCTTTCTTGGAAACGGAAATCACAACATTTTATTTCTATCTTGGCAATTGTTTGTGTTAATTTCACTTGTAATGCGGAAATATTCAAAACGATTGTTGACAGGTACAATTACTGTGATTCCAATTGTTTACATATCTCGTTTCTAGAAGAAAAATAAAGTTATACATACAATACCAGCCACACTGCCTGTTTGACATAGCTTCAGTGTGCTTGACATGATTGGAGAGTAAATCTCTCCCACAAAAGGTAGATCTACGCAGCCTCTTGGATGCTAATTTGTCTAATATCCGTCTCTTAAATTTTAGGGCATATTTACTCGATCGTGGATGCTGACTTGTATACCATTCATGAAGAAATGTTAACTCTGGTCGAACTGCATAGAATGACGAAATGGAGGGTGAGGAATAACAAAATTAAAAGATAAAACAATTTGAATTTTTTGCTTGAAGTAAGCTAATTTGAAATACAAATTATAAAATCACGGTTTTCGAATTTAAGATACTAGCACCGTCAGAATTTCAACGTCTACGTAAAAAAATAATAGTACAATACAGAAACAAGCTCCCATAGGCTCCTCTCCCATCGAATTTCCTAGCCAAGAAAAAAGCTATGAGCCTAATATCCACGTTTAGTTTCCTGACTTTGACTTGTATCAATTCTTTGACCTTGCCGGCCGCAAGGGTTACAACGTCCTGACAACGTCACATTTACACTCGGTTTGTCTATCACTTCTAGTCAGAAGGAATGTGTTCCACTCAGATTTATTGTTCTTACATGAAATCTGAATTTGTAAGAACTACTCGCAGGGGTTAAATGGGTGATTTTTTTGGGGGGGATATTACTGTCTAGCTGATCTCTGCTCGGGTTTTGACATGTTTAGGAAACCGAGGGCAATCTTCATATTGGTAAGCTTATACACTGGGGCGAGTCGGACTTCCTTCCGACTCTTTTCCAGGGAGGGATCCTGTAGCTCATTCAAGAGACGGATCACAGACCCTGGTGTGTGTTCATAACTGAACGTTTGACAAAACGAGCGGCTCGTCGTTGCACACCTTTGATGATATTGATTTGTTGTTACGTATGCGGATCCCGCGCACTGCTCGCGTATTTAAGATGGAATTTTACTTATAAATAAGAAACATTTTTGTTAATCTTTTGGTGGCAAAGATGCACCTCTATACCGAGAAATCCAGGGAAACGGCTAGCCTTGTTGATAACGCTTCTACCATGAGTATTCCACTTGTGGCCCTTGGGGACAGTTCACCGCCTGTTTTGTATTTGTATTTGTTTATTATATACATGGATTTCGGTTAAATACCTGCTTCCAGAAATTGACACTTTGGCGGGTAGTTACAAATAAACAAGAAGAATTGAGGGGTACCTCTGCCATTTGCCCTTTTCATGTAGTATCTTGTCTGGTCCCGCAGGAAGTCTTCCGGTCTCGCTTCTTTGGTTCTATTGTTGAATTCACAGACGCTTTGATCAATGACGAAATTGTAGCTTTGGCAGGTGACTTCTTCAGTACACTTGAAATAGCAGTGTTCAGGCAATTCAACCTTGGAAGTCTTAAACGTGTGGCCTCTGAGGAACATTCCTCCAATAGAGTATTCCGCTGCATTTTGACATTGGGAAGCAGCTCTAAATACATCAATCCGGGACATCAGGAACGCAACTGAGAGCCAGAACTTGGGATTCATATTGGAATAAATGGTTCAGCGTCTCTGTTGCAGGTGAAATAAAATCGCTTAAAATGACATTTCACTCATAGTTTCTAACAATGGTATCGGTTTTCTATTTTGCTGTAAGCGTCTGTTGCGTTTTATTACTAAACCTTCACAAAAGATTGCGGCTCTGGACCATTGCTAGCCTTTGTCTGAGGCGAGAGCACTGAGCTCAGTGCTAGACTTTGGAAAGCAAAAGCAATGGTCGTAGTATCCATCAGAGAATCTAATTTTCCTAGCTTGATCCCCTTTAATAGGTCTCAATGGCATGGGAGAATTTGAGCAATATACCGAAAAAAGTGAAAGGAGCAAACGTGTTGCGAGTGTAGGCGTCTGATGAGTAATTATTAAAAGATTGTGGTTCTCAACGATTGCTGTCCTTGTTTGTGCACGGCCAAAATTAATGACTTCCTTGAGCTGAAACTAAAACAGTCCGATGCCAAAGGTGCTTTGTGTCACTTATCTCTTTCCTTCTTGACTGCTAGGTTATAATTATTAAAGACGATGCAAGAGGCGAGTTTCATCTTCTTGTAAATCATTCACTGGTCGGATTATAAAAATGTTACACAGAAAAAAAAGTTGCGGAGTGACGCTGCCATTAATATATAACTTCTGACTCTATCAAAAATATTCACTGTCCTCCAAAAATGAGTGTAAGTAATTAATTGTTTCTCTGTCGCTACGGAAACGAGAAAAATTAATTGTCCAAAGTCTGTATTCTCTTGGATTGAACCATTTTGAATCACTCTTCCGACAATGCTTTTGTTGTTATGTGGTTTAATTTGTAGCTAATTGATAAGATTTAGCTATTCATACCTATCGTTCGATACGGAAGGAAAATTATTAATTCAGGTTTCCGAAAGAAAAGGCTAGCTTTCCGCGGAAAGGCAGAACGCATATTTTACAACTGTGGTGTGTACATCACTTAAGTCTAGGCTGTTTTACTACAGTCTGGACTTCATAGGTTAGCATTGTGATTTGGTGCACCTAATGATTTGCTGATCTGTTATCATCTTTATTTTTCTTCTTTCTTTAAAAAGTTTAGTAAAATTTTGCAAAAATACTAATGCAAATGCTGCAATTGATATGATTGAGCTACAGGTACATTATCAGTCATTATAGTGAAGTGACTGTAGGTCGTCCACATAGTGGTAATGTCTTCTCCTGTTCTGATGTTTCGATAAAGATTTAGAACTATTAGTGGATAATTGAATTCCCAAGAACACTAAAGAAACATCAAAATTTTCAATCCCCTGATAAGCGCGTGTAAATTACTATAAGTTTAAGCTGGCTGGCAAAAGCATCCAGCAGTTTCCAACAGTTGTACGCATACTGCCACTGTTTATCAACTGATGCTGTAATATCATCATGACTTGGTTTCGGGAGCAAAGATCATGAAGGGGGTTGGTCCACGTCGACTGGAGGCACTCTCGTGGTTGGTGATTCCGATGCGTGACCGGCAGGACCGGTTGCAGCGGCTGCAGATGAAAGACGTATCAAGATCTGGTGCTGCAGCTGCGAAGTTCTCCCTCTTACTTTTTTCCCCGCAATGTTCGCATTAGTACGTGTGTCTTCGAAGGATGAGACAGCTTGGTGGATGGTGTGACGCCAGGTGTTGCGGTCTGTTGGAAGGGTAGACCACCGGCTATCAGATAAACGTCCAATTATTGATGAACAAGTTGTGTTCACCTTTATTACATAATAAGCTGCCATAGTAACGATAGAGCCTGTTCCAAAAACACCCTTAATTTCAGATTTACGTGCTTAAAGTTTTAAAAACATATTTTAACTCGCGATTTTAGGGCGTAAGATCGAATGGTAGTGAAAATGGCAAAATGGCACTCGCTCGCTCGATACGGTTGGTCGATTCCTGTGAATTAAACGATTTTTTTTTTGGTTCTAAGGTTTGTACCTACATTTGTTGGTTTTTGGCGAGTCATAAACAAACGAAATGGCGGCCCCTGTTGCTGAGAATAGTGGACTGCTGAAAAAGAAGCCAGTGATAATTATATAGGTGTTTAAAACTAAGTTAATGTTTTATCCGTGAAGTATTCTTCCACCCAAAACCGCTGTTTAAGAAACGAGCCCGGGCTCTTCTTCCGAACTCGACGGGGAGAAACGTAGACCGAACACGAGTAAGCGGGGGGAAGCGAGCTTAATTTTAATTCAGTAGCTTTATCTGTATATAATTTTAGGTTAAATAAGAAAGATTATACATTTCCCTTCAGTTTTAATGCTGCAGGTAAGAAATATACTATTTGCGTCCGAGTATGTCCGAAGAATTTGAAAGGAAAAATTGTTGTTAAAGAGAAAACGAACTCCGTCTGGATCATTTGCGCCTGAACAGCATTTACAAGTCGATATAGTATCGCTGCTGCAGTACACCTGTCGTACTAAGAAAATGGAAAATTAAATTAAATATTTTCATTTTAAATATTATTTTTAGCTCATATTTTATTGCTTATTTACTTGTCTTACATGCCTCGTACGTTAAGGTAGCTTATTCTATCCGGCTCCATATAGTACGAATAATTTTAACCAGATTTACAATTTCAAAGGGCATGTGTGGGCTGGAAACTTGGAACGAAGATAATAGCAGAGTTTAAAACAAGAAAATGTTTACACATATACAAAGAATAACATATCAGTAAACTTTTAAACAACACGATACATTAACCGCATTAAAATTGCAATTTTAATAATTAATTTTATTAAGTAGGATTCATTAAATTTTGTGGGCTTGATGCCCCGCAGTGTTTTTCGAAGGTGTTTACAGTTATACGCTATTGTGCTCAAAGAGGTTTTTTTTCTCGCCCTGAAGGGAAAAATATTAATATGCGCATTGAGTTTCAAGATAGCGAATTCTTGTCTTCATGCCACGATGGCAGCGAAAGGGAAACAAAAATTGCTATTGCACTGATCTCCTCCCTACGTTAATGCAGTAAAATGGAAAATAATTCAGTGAACAGGTCTGTCATGCATTCTTTACATGTGAAAGGCGACAATTTATCCACTGCAAGTCCGGTAGTTTCTTCACGCTTTTAAGGGCAATCTAGCGGTGACTTTGTCTTCTGTCGCCGAAACACTTTACCTGTAGCTTAATTTTATTTGTCAGTTTATCTATCAGGTACACTGTGCAAGAACCCGAAACAACGTTTTACTCGATGAAACATCCGAGACAATCTTGATGTAGCGCACACGTTCTATGTTGTGTTTCCAGCTTGTTTCACTCGGAACCAAAGGGAATTGACGGAAATGAGAAGGTAAAAACACTTTTTGCGTTAACAAACTACAGGGCAGATCTTGTAAAAAGTTCGCTTTCATCATTTTTTTTCCATTGTTTTCACCAAGCGAAACTTCAGTACCACTTCAATTCATTTCCTTAGAAAGAATTTGATAGAAAACTACATAAAAATGCTCACCTACGAATAGCGACTGGTGTTGCAGAAATAGTAGGAAAAGATATAGAAAATTTCTTACCTTATCAGGTACACTGTGCAAGAACCCAAAACAAAGTTTTACTCAATGAAACATCCGAGGCAATCTTCATCTAGCGCATACGTGTTATGTTGTGTTTCTTAGCTTGTTTCACTCGGAACCAAAGGGAGTTGACGGAAATGAGAAGGTAAAAAACACCTTTTGCGTGAACAAACTACAGACCAGATCTTGCAAAAAGTTCGCTTTTATCAATTTTGTTTCCATTGTTTTCAACAAGCGAAACTCAATTCACTTGAAATAGTAGAAAAAGATATAGAAAATTTCTTACCTTATCCAAAGCAGAAATTTAAAAGAACTGTTCGAAGTTTTCTGTGATGGACGTAAGATAATATTGTAATTTTAAATTAATTTACTCAGTACCAACTGCTGTTGGGGCATCATCCTTATTGGCCCTTCTTTGTCGGCATTAATTTTCTTTGAATTGAGATCAATATTCACTATCATATTAAATGGATGGCATTTGCGTGACTTCCGCGTTGCACATGATAATTGAAAATACTTCACCTGTCTTCATTGCTTTTGCTCTTTCTCGGTTTCATACATGATATTATTTTAATAATTTTTACTTACCGGACATCAGCCCAACGGCGCAATGATGTTTCTCTCACAAGAACAAAATCGTCTCTTTACCCTATGTATTTCTTATTGCGTGTGGGTTGACTGGATTGATATTGCAAGAAGTAATTTCATTTGTTTATTTAGTCACCATATTTTGTGGAGGCGCTGTGGCCTATCGGTCGGTGCGTTCAACTCCGGATCGAGCGGGCCGGGTTCTGGGGACATTTTGTTGTGCTCTTGGTTAAGACCCTGAACTCTCTAAGTGCCTACTAACTCTCTCCATCCACATGTATAAATCGACCCAGGCAAATTTATTGCTGGGAGCGAGGGGTAACCCTGTGATGGACTACCATCCCACCCAGGGGAAGTAGAAATATTCCTAGTTGCTCCATGCTATCATAGAAAACGAACATAAATGCCGGCCTGATGGGCCAGTTGGTTTCGTAGGAGACTTTACCTTCTACCTCTTAGCTTCCAAAGTTCCCACCGGCAGACTATAAAAATCAGCCCTCGACTCTAAACGTTTTTTTTTTTCACGCTTTGCTTCGTACTTCTGCCACTGTAAAAAAAAAAACCCTCCCCCAAAAATTGCTCACCCAACTCAGAATTGATCGATTTGTCTACGATATATACTCTCTCAATTGTTCATGGATTAATTTTATGAAGGTGTTGGGCCGCCGGTAAAGTATTGCGAGATTGAAATACTTTCATAAATGAACTGAAAAGCCGAAAATTCACAGCGAGCCAGAATTGTCTGACCATTCCCATCAGAGTGTATCCAGTAATCCCTGTTAACCATCTTATTTCCTTCACTGACCTGGAGCCTGGTCGATTTGGGTGTTAAAACAATCGCCTTTTGAGGAGCCAAGATATCGAATATTTCACTATTGAGATTTCTATTAATATTTTTTTAATTAGTTGTTAGATTTTTTAGATAGTTTGGTAAATTTAGTTTTGAATTAATTTTGATTATGTAATTGATTTTGCGCCGATGAAAATTTTTACATTGATAGTGGCGTAATAGAGGTTAATAAATATTATTATTATTATTATTATCATTATTATTATGAGGGAGTAAGTGCGAGGTCAACTGTAAGTGAGATGGGTCAAATTTTGCCTCAAGGGGTCTATTAAATATTTCACTATTGAGATTTCTATTAATATTTTTTTTATTAGTTGTTAGATTTTTTAGATAGTTTGGTAAATTTAGTTTTAAATTAATTTTGATTACGTAATTGAGTTTGCGCCGATGAAAATTTCTACATTGATAGTGGTGCAATAGAGGTTTATAAATATTGTTATTATTACTATTGTTATTGTTTTTGTTGTTGTTATTATTATTATCATTATTATTACGAGAGAATAAGTGCGAAGTCAACTGTAAGTGAGATGGGTCAAATTTTGCCTCAAGGGGTCTACCAAATAATATTTTATTCTCACTGTTCCAACTAATTTGTTATATGACACATAAATTGGCATGGAGAACCCAAAAATGCCAACGTGCCTGAAAAATTACCTTCTTGGCGGGTTGGAAAATAAACAACATTATATATGGCAAGATAGTCTTGAGGTAAATCCGAGCGTTCTGATTGGTTCTATCTTGGTCGGGATTTCGCCATAAGGACCGTTTCCGTGGAAACGGTCATAAGCTGTGTATTTTTTTGTTTTCGAAAACCGGCAAATTCAAGATTTGCAACTAAAACTACGAAAAGAAAACGTGTAAATACTCTCATTCTTCGCAACGAAACTACCTAAAAGATTGAGATTTTACAGAGCTTACAACATGGACGAGGAGGACGAGTACTCACCAAGTGAATTTTATTGTCCTTGAGATCTGGAAACGTCTATTATGACTGAAACAGGCATCGGCGAAAGTCAGGAGGCCAGAGACGATTTTATAAACAAACGAAAAAGTGCAAACACAAATAAGAAGACGTGGAAGGTAACGGTATGACAAATGAAATAATTGAAAGCCTACCTGCGTCGGAGCTTGACCACCTTTTGTCCAAATTTTTTTATGAACACACGCACGTAAAATGGAGTACGAAGAGTAAGAGTACGAGCCAGCAACAACTTCCAGTTTTCAGCGCAGAATTGTCCAGAATGAAAAGAACAGTCAAATTGTTATCGAGAGTGACGAGAGCGATTTACTTTAAGGTTGTTTCTTCGTCAGCTGTGTATAAGTTTGAATTATTTTCACAACAACCAACTTTGACTTTTCTCCATCCATATTTTGTGATGCGCAAGTTAAAATATTCCAGGATCGACAGAAACCCTTTTCCGAATTTCAACAACCTGCAGCTGTTGAGACTTCTGTCAAATTCCGTCAAGAACGTCAACATGATTTACCTTCAATAAACTTGTTTTCAAATCACATGTAAACTCGTGGTAGCTTCTTCTTTCTGAGTTGCTCGCGTCACTAAGAACATGTTATGGCGGAAGCCCTTTGAATTCAAGTGATCGGAAGTACGTTTTAAAAAGAAAACAAACAAGCATAGCCCGAGTGCCATGTAATAAACTACTTACTATAGTTAGTCTAGCTAGGTCGAGCCATACTTAGCTCTTATTAATCGAGCAGGAGGTCTGTATGGGAGAATCTTGACCGAGGTCGTGAGTACAGACCGAACGCATTGAGGTCTGTACACATGACCGAGGTCAAGATTCTCCCATACAGACCGACTTAGCTCGGTTAATAAGATGTTTATTATACGGCAAAGAAGAAAACTTTAATTCGTTTAATGTAACTGGTTTCCTGACATTTTACTTGCAAACGGCGATGAGCTTAACTTAAACCTGCCGAAATTTGCTCGTCCTCTTTACTTCTTTTTTTTTTTTGTCATCAGGCTTTTTGGCACGTCCATAAATGATTGAGAAGAAAATAAAAGAAAATGGTGAACATTTTTGTATTTTAGTTTGCTACTTTTTCAACGCAAAATGAAACCGGTCTAGATGGGAAAATCTAGACCGCGGTCAATATCGATTTCAGCCAATCAAATTCGTGAATTCGGTAGTTCCCAGTCCTTGTGAGACACAGCCATATAATAAAGAGGAATATTGGTCCTTGGTCGTTTTTGTACGGACCTCCCTGCGCTCGGTCCGTACTGCCACGACCTCGGGCCAATATTCCCCTGCACGGCCCACGCGCTCGGTTAGTAAGAAGTAAAAATCTTAGTTATTTTCCCTTTTCATGTAGAACCTTGTATAATCCAATATTAAATTGTCGAGTCTCGCTTCTCTTGTTCGATTAGTCAGTTCTCATACTTTTCGACCAATTAGGAAAACAGCTTTGACTCGTGAATTGTTCATCGTGCCTGAAAAAGCACGAGGGCAATTTGGAAAACTTTGAAAGTATGATTACTTGTTTATCACATAAAGAACAAAATTCTGTACAAAGGCCGGAAAAACTATCAAGGTTTCGCCGTCGCGTAACCAGGTTTGCCGAATGTCATTACAGGACAGGTTAGCAGTAGAACGGGAAAAGCCTACTAAAATAGTAAGCAAAACAGAGCAAGTTCGACTCACTCTTAGCAATTTCCTTACAAATAAAACTTTAAGCAATCTAATTTATTCACCCGCTTTGCGAAGCTTGCAACGGCGTGAAATTACTTCATCGAAAGACGTGAGCAAGGGTCCAAACAAGCTCTAATAACTCCTTGAATCCAAAACTCTGCTTTCCACCGCGAAAACTTAACGTACCAACAAAATTTACGCTCTTTGTTACGCCGATAAGGTGACCTGTGATACTAATAAGGCGACCCGAAGCAAAACGAAGAAATTACTTAGTTTGGCAGCCACGAAGTTCTGCAACTCTATGCTTCGTGCAACACCAGCAGTCCCGACTCAAAGTTTTTTCAGGCTGTGAATCTATACATTTTTGGACGGAAAAATCCTTTTGCTTTTCCACCAAAAGACTGTGCTTTGCTGCGAGAAGTTAGATTCATTCAGTTTGTCTATACTGTCAGAAATGTCCCAGAATATTAAGAGAGCGTTAAAATTCGGAAAAAAAATTTAAAAATTGGCCGTCGTATAGGTCACGCTCTCTCGAATATGCAGAATGTGGCTGTTTCACGCTGTCGTTTTGTGACCTTTTGTACACAACGGCAAAGAAATGAACGAAGAATTATAACGCACGCTTACACGGTCATTGTACTCGTTACCATTGCTGTTAAAGTTTCCTTAATTAAACTTCCTAAAACCGAAGAAACAGCCAAATAAGGAACACAAGCACAAACAAACGAAAGCCCGGCCGAACAGAAAGACGACTGAGAGTGCAGAAAACATCTCTGCTCTGAAACGAAATCAAAACGTATAAAATGCATGACGTTCCCGCCATTTCCTTCTGAGGTAGTTTTGAGAAAGTCGCTTCGGCTATCCACGCATCGCGCGAGTAGCATCCTCGGAAGAACTGGGTACCATGTCTAAAAATAATAACTTTAGAGGGATTACCTTAGCTACAGCACCTATATGGGGGATTCACTCTCTTACCTTGGTAATCTCTTGCTTCATATAAGTTATTTCAGTCTTATTTTCTTATTACAATTAAGGTCAGACGTAGGCTCCTAAGCAGACGATCTTTGGGCTCGTTACGCAAAAATTGCGTGACAAGCCCAAAGAGCGTCTGCGTAGAAGGCTAGGCCATGCGAAGATTCCAATGAACGTAACGCATTCATTTACCACAAATGCGTCAGTAGATTTTCACAGCAATGCCCTATTTACCCTCTCTCCGCCAAAAAGCTGATGGCATTATAGTTGAAGATATTTCAGATTTTCTAAAAAATAATAATAATAAATAAATAAAATAATAATAAAATCCCAGATGATCCAACAAGGACAAATTGCAGCAAAATATGATTTGACAACTAATATTGCTGTGACTGATGGATATCACTAATGGGACTGAAAGTGTCATCAACCCGATTTAGTATTATTTGGGTGTGCAAAAATAAAACAAACAAACAAACAAACGCAGAGAAATGCACATTTGTTTAAACAAGACTTCTCCAAACCACACATTATGCAAATAATCCTATAACTAATTAAATTCACATGTCAATTTACGTGTCTACGCACATAGCACGTTGATTCTTTTCGATGCGAATACGTGCTGCACCCATGGTTCGCAATAGCCCTTTTCGCGGTTACCTTTGCTCATTTGCATTACAATAAGATCTAGCATGTATGTGAGATAATTTCGGGCTATTTCGCAGTTTTAGCCCGAAATTGCCTCGCATCCACATTGGATTACATTGTAATGCAAATGAGAAAAATTAACCGTGAAAAGGGCTATTATTCGTCATTAGAAGTTTTATAATCAGACCCGGGCTTCCTCTGTGATTAATCATTGGTTTGTTTTGCTACTTACTGAAGTATGTTATTAAAACGGTGGTATAAGTAAATAATCCAGACACAATTAGACAAACTGGATTCTTAAAGAACGAGGTTATGGTAAGTCTCAAGCCTATGTATATATTCGCAGCGTTTCCTACTTTATCGTTCGCAGACTTTGATATATAGGAATCCCATAAGTTACAACCGGTGTTGTTCAAAATGATTGTCTCATCTTCGAGCCACTTATATAATTAGCTTTGTCATTAAAATATTTCTCTTATGTACTATACAAAGAGACTGTTATTTCAATTCGTAAGATATTTTGTACTTTTTGATTCCTTTCTGTTTGAAAACTTGTAAAGCGTCCCATGGCGCGATATGGACAGATAATGAACTAAGAAACAATTGGAAATAAATTCACAAAGACGTACGCATATGTATAGCGATATAGATGCATCAGTTACTGTAGAATTTTTCTAAAATAGTAATGCGACATCTTTTCATTTTAAAGCTTCCGGCGCTGGGCTAGTACATATCTGAAAGTTATGTAAACAAAGTGATGACTTTCGGATGTTGTCTGTTTTTACGGTATATCTTTGAATATAACCGAACTGAATAATTGATCTAAGAGCCTCATGCTATATATCTATCTATCTATCTATATCTATCTATCTATCTATCTATCTATCTATCTATCTATCTATATCTATCTATCTATCTATCTATCTATCTATCTATCTATCTATCTATCTATCTATCTATATATATATATATATATATATATCTATATTTATTATATATCGAGTCTTAGATGTAGTGATCTTGTTAACGATTCGTTTTGTACCGGTGACATCAATGATTCTTTAAAGCTGGAGGGGAGTGTAAAGTTTAATGCAAACAAAACCAAATGTTAATTTTTCAAATCAGCGACGTAATTTTAAAACTTGTTCCCAGTTGAAGGGTTTACAAACGCCTTTTATAAACAAGGGTACTCACTTCATAAATAAAGAAGGCAGCTGTCAGTACAAAGTAGATAATTGAATATGATAATGATACTTAAAATTTTAATCACCATGTTAACCTATGAAGTCCAAACTGAAGCTAGAGTAATTTTACATCACAGAACGTAAAAAAAGTGATGCTCGATAGTTCAATACTTAGCTCTAATTAACCTGTATGGGAGAATCTTGACCGAGGTCGTGAGTATAGACCGAACGCAGTAAGGTCTGTACACATGACCGAAGTCAAGATTCTCCCATACAGACTGACTAAGCTCGGCTAATAAGATGTCTATCATATGGCAAACAAGAGAAATTCATTTTGTTTAATGCAACTAGTTTGTACTAACTGACATTGTTCTTGCAAACGACGATGAGCTGAACTTAAATCTGCCAAAGTTTGCTCGTCTTCTTTACGTTTTTTCTTATCAGGCGTTTTGGCACTTTCATACCGTAAATAAATATTTTTAGGAGAAATATATGTTATTGGCCGGCTGGGAGGTCCGTATAGTGAAAAACTGTGACCGAGGTCTTGAAAATGCTGCTCGAGGCCGCAGGCCGAGGGCAGCATTTTCAAGCCCCAGGTAAATTGGCTTACAAGTGGGTTTGTTTTCGCAGCTTTGTCGTTGAATTGGCTTGCGCGCCGTCTGCAGACTCTGCAAACCATTCATAAAAAATCTAACGAGCGAACGGGCGAGTAACTCAGATACTAGACAAAGAAAGATGTATTAAAGAACAAATTTATACCGAACTACTTTATGTTAGTCGTATTCAGTTCACCATTTAAGTGTTTTTCCGATGTGAAATTTCGTGCAAAGATTGAAGTTGTACTACAAAAACAATTTCCGTCAGTCGTTGCGAATCACTCGAAATCAGAGTTTTCTACCGCAAATTGAGTAGCAGATAGCGAGGAAATTCGTTAAGTGTATTCCACAGAAATTCTCTCAAATACAGCAACGATCAGAGAGATAAATTCGACCGAAATTGATTCATTTTTTCATTAAAATTGTATAGAGAGAGACACGCAGGATCATGCGCCATTACAGCGCCGAGCTACAAACAGCCGAACAAACTCGCACAACTTCAAAAAACTCAATTGAATTTACTTACAGTGACTTTCCTTGCCATTTAAAGGTGAATAGAAATAAACTTGCGTTGATTAATCGTCGATGGAAGTGTAAAAAGGGCGAAAAATTGACGATTACCGCTAATTCGTTCACGAAAATAGATCAACTCGACGGATTCCACCCGCTGTGGCGGTCCGGATGAGAAAATTCCGCCCGCTCCAGGAACCAATCAGATTGCAGGATTTGTTGAATTCCGCCCGCTCACGAGCTGAGAAAAAGATAAATCGTCAATATTTTTGCATTTCAGTTTGAAACTTCTTCACCGTAAAATGTAACCGGTCTAGATGCCGGTCTAGATGGGAAAATCTAAACCGCGATCAAAATCGATTTCAACCAATTAAATCCGTGAATTCAGTAGTTCTCAGTCCTTGTGAGACACAGCCATGTAATAAAGGAGGATACAAGCTTGGGAAAATAAAACGATGAGAAGTCAAAGACTACTGCAAGACTGACACAATGTGGTATATTTAAAACAATATTTCGGCTGGCCAGACCAGCCTTCTTCAGGTTTAGACGTTACTAAATTATAACTGAAATTACACTATAAAATAGTGGTGGATGTCGTAAAATTCTGATTATCTCGAAACTAAAAGGAGTGGCGAAAATGACGAACAAAACAAACCAAATAAAGTAAGTATAAAACGGGACTACTTAGGTTACAAGTTTTACGATTTATCACGTCTATTCATACCGTGGGATTCCAATGTCCCCTCTAAATTTATTAAAAAGGACTCTGGCTTTTCTCATTGAATCAATTAACCGCTTACTTTTTGTTGTTACGTATAACCCATCACTTCCTCACATTTCTAATATCCTACGTAAACATTTTAACATATTACTTTCCTCGAACCGCTGCAGGGAAGTTTTTTAACACCCGCCCATCGTCGCCTACAGACACACTTCTAACCTTCGCGACATTTTAGTCTAAGCTAAACTACCCACTATCTCGACTCCTAACAACACTAGTTTGCCACCCGCGAACTCATTCCGTTGTGGACAAGATTGCGCTACGTGTCCTTACATTACTAACGGTCTTACACAATATACTTTCTTGTTCACAGGTGTAACTCGTCATATCACTTCACACAACCTGTAACACCAAAAATTTGATCTACATGATCTACATACAATACATAGGAGAAACTAAGCGACGCCGTCTCAAAGACAGATTCAACGAAGATAGACGCTCTGTCAACAAAACTAACATTAAATCCAAACCCACCACTGTTGCCGAACATTTTCTTTCTCATCCTCATCGTTGCTACACTGACATTGAACTAATCCCACTTGAACTTATCCACTCCTCACGTGATTCAATCAGGAAAGCCAGAGAGTCCTTTTTAATAGATTTAGCAAGGACATTGGAACCCCACGGTATGAATAGACGTGATGAATCGTAAAATTTGTAACCTACGTGGACCCGTTTTATCCTTACTTTATTTAGTTTGTTTTGTTCGTCTTTCCGCCACTCCTTTTAGTTTCCAAATATGTGTTACGACATCCACCACTATATAATATTACAATTTCATTTTTGAATCTACGGCCGGAGGACCGTATTCTATGTCATCGAGCGTGTCCGTTAACCAAAAGCGTGTAACATAATAATATTCGTACTTAATCAAACTTCGGATGTGCGAAAATCGCTTCCCGATTAATGCCCGAATGACCGACTGTACGATTGAGAGGAACAAAATATTTGAAGATAAGACACAATTGACTTGTCGGTAGACTTTCGGTTAGTCAAACTTGTCGATGTTCGTAAGAGGGAGTTGCTTGTCAAAACGGAGAAGAAAAAATGCGAATTTATTGGCAGAAGCACAGCGTTACGGAGAATTATCCATGACTACGATCACTAACCGCTGACTGTACCTATAACATTGCAGACTCGTTTTCCCACGCCCTTCGCAGTGACGTGAATTGCTGAGTAGACAAAGTTTTCTTTTTTTTTCTGATATAACCAGGTACGGCTATCAGCAAATGTGCCAAAACATTGTTCTCGAACGGTCCTGCGTGATTTTAAGTGGTTTCCGAAAGGTCTTGATTTGGAAATACGATTGTTACGTGCCTTCAAAGCAGCTATCGAGCAAATAAAATTCACATTTGCAAACTGACGTTTATTTCGTGTTTTCTTACAATCCGGAACTCAACGTAATGTTTGTTTTATCATAAATATTTGTTTCAGCTACAGGCAGGATCGATTCTAAAACGCTCTGCTGACAAAAAGCTATCTGAACCACGTCAATACAAAGATCGTTCACAAAAATTCTTCATACGGAAATTCTGGATTCTTTCAATATTAAATACCGACAGATCGATACCGGGAAGGCGTGCTTTACATATATAAACAAGAGTAAGTTCCGTGTCGTCTGCTCACTATCGTTTAAGCTTAGCTGGATAATATTTCTATGCTATCTCAAAGGGATGTCATTGGTTTTATGAAAAGCTTTCATGAAACCAGATTTATTGACGTCGTCGACCTATACGAAAAATCTGCGACACGGCACGTGAAAGTTTCCTGCGTCCACTGTCGTTCTCGTCTTGGCCTTCCCGTCCTTCCATTGTTTAAAGGTTCCTAATGTTGCTTGTGATGCAGAGGACATTAATGCTAAGCACCCAAATTTTAAACAATATTTCGCAATGTAGAACAGAATCTGCAATCAGGCCGGTTACATTACTTGGCGACTCAAATGGCCCAGAAATCACGAATTCACTGTTCGCGGTAATTCATTCCTCTCAAGAAAACTCGAATCCTTTTGGAGGGATTATTCAACCCTTTCGAGAGATTATTCAGCTCTTTTAAGGGATAATTCAACCCTTTCAAGGGATTATACAGTCCTTTCGAGAGATTATTCAGCCCTTTTAAGGGATAATTCAACCCTTTCAAGGGATTATGCAGCCCTTTCGAGGGAGCACGCATCACTTTCGAAGGACTATGCAGACTCAGAGCACAATGCAGTCAATTCCACTGCGATTACATGGGAGTTCCTCTCAAGGAGATATGACTCTCTTAGTAGAGTGCAAACAAAAAGCTTTAGTTGACGAAATCATGACCATGGAAAACACATCCATAGAAGCTATGCCTGGTCATTATGTAACTAGTATTTTTTCTGCAAATAGTCGGAGTGAAAGACAATCTTTCCAGTGCTTACACGTAAGGCAAGATACATGTAAGAGTAAATCTTTAATCTTTAATCAGTATACTTATCAGTTGCTGCATGTAGGAAAAGAGACAGAGAACCATCTAAATTACCACGTGAAGTTTTAAAATCAGTTAAACGCAGAAAAGTAAGAGGTAGAATTCAACATTTCTTGAGGAAAAGTGTTCATTCCCGTTTCATCTGTTTTATTCACTGTGGCTACTAGTTGGGAACTATGAATTGTCCATCTTGCTCATGAAGAAGAGTAATTTTTTACTCGATTCTTTTAAACAAAATTTGAACAAGAAAAGTGTTGGTCTTCTGGTTGGAATTATAAATGCTATCCAGAATTTTTGTCCGAGTTCAGTTTGATAATAAGAACTACCTCTTGTCAGAAAAGAAGCTTTTGTTATCTGGAGACATTGAATTAAACCCAGGTCCTGCAGAGATTCCTAATCCACTTACCTACGGCCGTGGATTCATGCGCTCATCGAGCACCTATTTTTATAATTTAGCAACATCTAAACCTGAAGAAGACTAGTCTGGCCAGCCGAAATATTGTTTTAAATATGCGACGTTGTGTGAGCCTTGCAGTAGTCCGTGACTTCTTATCGTTTTACTTTTGAAGTTTGGCTGATTAGATCTCCTGTGAGATCCAATGTTCAATTAAGCAGGATCTTCGTTCACGGCTTTGCAGTTTATTTGGGAAAATAGCTTTTAGTAGTCTCTTTAAGGGCAAAGGAAAAGTATATTATTTCTTCTGAGTTTTGAAGGACAACGACACGTTTTTGTTTTTGCTTTTTTTTTTGTCAGCAGTTAAATATTGACGTACAGTGGCGTAATCATCACTCTTAACGTGGTTGCAAGTAGAGTTTGCTTCACAGTGTTATAATTGAGTTGATATAGGCACAAGAAGACGAGATTCCCTTCCTGTATCGTCTTTAACAATTATTTAATAGCTAGCGTGCAGCAAGAAGGTG
Source organism: Orbicella faveolata (assembly GCF_042242905.1). NCBI lineage: Eukaryota > Metazoa > Cnidaria > Anthozoa > Scleractinia > Merulinidae > Orbicella > Orbicella faveolata. The sequence continues at coordinate 31,912 of NW_028301555.1, forward strand.
ATGAGAAACTAACAAAGGGAACCCCTGGCAGCACGCTGTTTACGTGGAACAAAAAGGAAACTAATTTTCTATCGATATGCAAAATCTCCCAATGGTTCGCTAACCTTATGTGCTAATCCTTTCCCTATTTTAGTCAAGTTCCTCCTTGCCAAGGGGATCAACTGGGATAACCATGGCTACTGCTTTCCATCTATATTAAGGAGGTCATTAATTTTGGCCGAGCTGTACAAACGAGGACAGCAATGATTCAGAGCTTCGATCTTTTAATTAACAAAATTGATTTCGATAGCAGCGTTAGCAACTATCACTAACATGTCGCTTTCAACGCTTTTATTTCGCTCGCAGAAGATCTAGAAACCGACGCTATCATTCCAATATGAAACCCAAGTTGTTACTCTCAGTTGCGTTCCTAATGTCCCGGATTGGTGTATTTCAAGCTGCTGCCCATTGTCAGACAAAGGACAAATCCATTGGGGGAATGTTCCTCAGAGGTCACACGTTTAAAACCTGCAATGCTGAATTGCCTGAATGTTTTATCAGATGTGACGAAGAGGTCACGTGTCAGAGCTTCAATTTCGTCATCGGTCAAAAAGTCTGCGAAATGAACAATCGAACCAAGGAGGCGAGACCGGAAGATTTTATGTCTGATCCGACAAGGTTCTACTGAAACGGGCCAATAACAGAGGTACACTTCCATTGTCCTTGTTTGCCTTTTTCACTTTTATAAACTAATTCAGTCATTTTAAATACTCTTGCTTAGTATGTACATGTAGCTGGCAGGATTTCGCCCGCGATTGCTTTGTTTCAGCGGCGGACTCTTCAATGGGAACTGCGATGTGGCCAGAAGAATGGGGAGTAGTCAAGCAGAGATTTTTCCATCTTGACTTCAGCAGTCCGAGTCTCGTTATAGGTTCCGCCACCCAAACAAAATACCCGCGCACAAAATTTATTTGTATTTTATTTTATTAGCTTTGCCTTTATGATGCCAAAGAAAAAAAAACATTACAATCAATATGTGGAGGTTTAAAAGTGAAAAATGATCATCGTAGTAAATTTTCTAATTTAAACAATTGGACAAAAGAAGCCTGAAAAAAAATCAGGGCTTCAACGGGATTCGAGTCCGTGACCTCCGCGATACCGGTGCGATGCTCTACCAACTGGGCTATAAAGCCACACATTGGGAGCGAGGTCAGTTGACCTCGCTCCCAATGTGTGGCTTCATAGCTGCGATAATCATTCTTCACTTTCATCTACAACCGCAGTTCAAATATGAATTATTTCGTATATACTTCACATCATGTAGAGGTTTGGCAGGGACATCGCAACAGCTGAGTAGCCAATTACTGCGGGCCCAGAAATAAAATATATGTAAAAAGAAAGAAAGAAAAACCGCATTACATGCAGCATATTATTGGTACGTCTTGAAATCTTGTGGAGTTGCAATTCAAACAGATGGTTTTAAACGTTCCAGGATTGTGTGGATTGTAGTTCATTCTGACAGCACGAGAGTAGTAGTCATAAAGAAGAGATATGAAACTAGTAAGAGTAGCATTAGCTAAGTCCATTCTGCTGGTGAGCAAGTTCTAGATTCTGGCTGTTCTAATAAAAAAAAAGACTTCTGTGATCCCAAGAGACACGTAATCATTCGCCAGAAGTCAATTCAACCAATTAAGAAGGATAATTTTCCAATATCTTCCAATGTACATAGGGTACATAGACTTAAGACTGATTGACAAATTAAGATAAATCTTTTAGCAGCAGCTTTTAGTAGGAGCACAAACCACAGTCGAGGAAACAGAAGGGCGGTTGTGAACGCTACCCGGTTTAGATTAAAAGGGGTAACTTTATCTCTTTTTCAAAATATTTTTGTATTATGTGGATGAAAAAAACGAGCTAATCTCTTGTTTATTAAATTCGTAGCAGTTGTTGCTTGAGTCAAAATTCGGCGCATAAAACTAACGGTAACCCTATTATCTTATTAAGAATTGCAACCTCGCACTAATGATCCTTTTTGCAGAGACAAATTTGCGCACGACAACAGCCTTAGTTCCGTATATTCAAATGTAATTTTTGCGAGACTCCATTGTGTGGTAATTCCCATAAAAGACTTGGTATATATAAAAAAGACAAAATATAAAAGTTTGACCGAAAACTCGGTGCCACGTTTGAAATTTAAATATATCGAATGCGGAATATTGGAGTCTCATTAAAATCTAAATAAATAAGATTGCAAAGGAATATGATCTGTTTACTGAAAAAGTCTTTCTGTTTGAACTTACGATCTTGTTGCTAACATTTGAATCTAAAGCAATATATTCCGCACCATCTTGAAAAAAATGAATTGGTTTCCTTCTTCATCGAGCAGTTCCTCTTGGTTCCATTCAAGAGCTTCCTGCTGAATCCTGCAGTGAGATCAAGGCCAGTGAAGGAAATGAGATGGCTAACGGGGATTACTGGATATACTCTGATGGGAATGGTCAGACAATCCTGGCTCGCTGTGAAGGCACGGCGATTTGCTTTGTCGGTAAAGTACATGTAGCTAGTTTAACCTTGTTGCATCTCAATAAAAATAATGACTGAATAAGTGACAGAGTAGATCAATCGATTGATTGATCAATCAATGTAGATTGTTTTTTTTGGCGAGCTTTTTTTTTTGTTTGTTTGTTTTTAACTGCACAAGGTAAAAGTATAGCATGAAAAACATTCAAGAGCCGAGTGCTGATTTGCAGGATTATTTACTTTCTGTCCGCCTGTGGGATCTTTGGAGGAAAGCGACCGCTACCGATCATAACCTTGTGGTTTTGCCTCAGGCGGTTTTACCTCCGGTGGTTACTCTAGCCCTTGGAGAAAATGCGAAAGAATGAAAGCAAAATAAATCTCCTTCAAATGGTGTTATGTTAGCAGATGATTGACATTAACACAAGATATTTAACATTTTTCTGATCGGCCCCTGCGTTACAACTGTGTGGAACAGAATCCAAATGTAAGAGGCACAACAAAATCTTGAACACGTAAAATTTGTCTATAGACAGTCCTCAACAAATTTGTAACCAACCAGCACTTGTACCCTTAAATTGAGATCTAGTTTTCTTCGGTTAAAGCGTTTCTAATTGCCTTGATTTTTAGTCTGTTTTTCTTTTTTGAAGACGGTTTTACGTTACCTGCACGTTTCTACTACTAATGATGCTTTTTTTTTCATCTAAATCTTGTTTTAGGAAGCTGGCAGAAGGTAAACACAGAACCTGTTTGCTTTGGAGCGCAAAATAACAAGTATGGTGCCTTCAACATTACAAAGAGTGGACTTCTCAAGACAGTGAAGCTCGTCCGCAAGTCTGGTTCGATCAAATGCAACATAAATTACCCGGCATCCTACTGGGGCTGCACATATGCACCCTTGTATGGCAACAACAGCTTAATGACTATCATTACCAATGTAAAGAAAGAAGCTGTCCTGCCACCTGCTGGAGACTTGAGAGCAAACGGTAGGTGCGACAAAAGCCACTTTTACAGTCTTGATGGAACTACCCACACATCTCCTGAAATCGTTTACCGCGATCTTCCTAGTAAGGTTTCTGTGTCACGCAGTGATGAGATGCAGATATGGTTTGGACAGGATTGGATCGATTGTAGTGAAGGCAACAACAACGACAACACAACATGTGTTGACGTGTACGCATTGTATGATTAATATCACATAAGCCCCTGATTTATCTGGAACAGTTTAGAGCTTAAAGTTGACGTAAGTTTAATTTTAGCGGAGACACTAAAATCATTAACGTAAAGGCAGCTCATATTTATCTCCGCTGGTATTATATTAGGTCTCAGTGTAATAATTACCGTTGCAAAGAGTCAATAAATGAATGTCAAGAATATTGTAACAAAGATTATAATATAAGCCGAGAAATTTCGGAGTTTCGATTGGTTGATAGTATCACTATTTCCGTGTAATAGTGGTATAACAGCAAAAATGGATGGTATAACAAGGTTACCACGACAACACTGAACACAGTTACATTTTTGCTTTTGTTTTCAAAAAATGGCGGCAAGGTTCCTGGAAATTTCCTGTGAGGAAACGGAAAAGCTCGCCGAAAAAGCAGTAAACAAAAATACAGTCAAAGCTACTAAGACGTGGATGAATGTTTGGAAGTCGTGGGCAGAAAGCAAGGGTCTTAACGATGACATTGTCAAATACGAAGCTAAAGAACTGGATGAATGTCTCTCGCGATTCTTTGCCAAAATTCGCCAAAGCGATGGTTACGACTGTGAGCCGGACAGCCTTAGGGTTATATTAGGTGCCCTCGACAGACACCTCAAACAAAATGACAGCAAAATATTCATAGCAAAGGACCGAGAATTCGTCAAGTGCAGCCAGGTCCTGGAGGGAAGAGCAAGAGCTCTTCGCGAAAAAGGCCACGGAAAACGACCTAATGCAACTAAAGCACTTACCGTCCAAGATGAAGAGCAGCTATGGAAAAATCGTGTACTTGGCGAACAATGTCCAAAGGCAGTCCTTTATACTCTGTGGTATCTGCTCACCCTTCATTTTGGTCTTCGAGCACCATGAAATATAAAAAAAATGTTTGTCGAAGATTTCAGCTTGAACAAAGACGACCAAGGCACAGAGTACGTATCATTCGAAGAAAACCCAACAAAGACCCGGCAAGGCGGTCTAAGAAAGAAACGAAGAGCCATCTAGCCAAAGGCGTTTGCCACTGGTGGTCCCCGTTGTCCAGTCCAGTTCTTCAAAACACTGATATCTTGCCCACAGACCTGAAGAAATGCGAAACAGTGGCTCGTTTTATCTCGCCATTATTAAAGTGTGGTACAAGAAACAGAGGATGGGTGTCCATAAGATCGACTCCTTCATGAAGAATATGGCCTTGGAAGCAGAATTGGATGTAGAGGGAAGAAAGTTAACCAACCATTCGGTAAGAAAAACGCTTGTGAAGAAGCTGAAGGCCTCGAATCAGCCAAGAAGTGCTATCATCGGTGTAACAGGCCACACAAGCGAGCGTTCACTGGCAGACTACGAGGAAGGTGACGAGTCAGAACAGCGACAGATCTTATCCATCATCAGCTTCCCTGTCGGCCAACAGGTTCAGAATTCCCGTCCAGTTCTTTCCAGTTTGCCCATTCAGCACAACCGTACAGCGACGCCAGCCTGCCAAACAGTAGTCCACCACTTTCATGGCTGTCAGGTCACGATAAATTACGGAGCTGGCGTTGGTGTTCTTCAACAAAGCAGCAATTAAACACTGTGAGAAGCTCGCTCGTACCTTTTCTTAATTTGTGGTTTCGCTTCACCGCTGCAGTGACTGCAAAAACCGTGATTTGAAAATAACTTTCATCTTTCACTGAACTATTTCATGTTGTTTGCCTTCAGTGGCTTGAACAGGTTTCACAAAATACTGTCAATCATTTTTTTCATTGACGTAAAAAGATTGTTACAAATGCAAACGCCTGTGTTTTTTTTTTTTTCAACCGCAACTGAAATAAAGGTCTCTTGTGCGTTCCCGAAAATTTCTCGGCTTCTATTATAAACAATAGCAAGACCTGTACGTGGTATTTGGCGATAATACCGGCTCGTACTATTTCAAAATTTTCCAAATACAACTCACCGCCTCGCGGCTCGTGGTATTTTGGACAATTTTGAAATATCACTCGCGGTATTATTGCCAAATACCACCACAAGTCATGCTATTACCTATACAAATAGCGTCGAGCAATTACCAAGGCTACAGCTTTTCTAATATTTTCTGCTGGTGAGGGTTAATGTAGTAATTACACACCCATGCTGTCATGTAAAGTTTGCAAGCTCGACATAATATAACTAACTTTATTAAAATCCGAATCATTGTCAAATGCAATTATAACATAGCCTTAGCGAAGCGCGCGTTCTGATTGGCTAATATACACGCTCGATCCATTTGCCCTTGGGTTGCACGCTGACGTCAGTTTGTTTATTTGTACTTTTTCTCGGCAGTTTTTTTCATCGATGTCGACACTTTGTAAAACATAATTCCTATTTTTCTTCTCCTAAAATATGGAAAAATCTAATAATTCTTCCGGAGATGAGGATTTTTATTCCTGTGAGATACCAAATTTAGAGCTTACGTTTTTTGCCGGGCTTAAATCATGATCAGCTGGTTGAACAAAGGCACTCGGTACTCGGTGACGGACCAAAAAAACAACAAAGTGGTCTGTATCAACCTTTCGAGGTTGGTAATGCATTGCCGGAATTTTAGAGAGAATTTTCTAGCGATTTGACGACAACAGAATTCAGCAGAAGATTTCATTGTAAAAATTTTCTGGCATCGAAAGCCATTTAAGAGGCTGTCTCTGTAAAAACCGACCACTGATTTTACTTCGAAAATTCGATTTTCCTCATACGCTGGGATTTCGAAGCCCTTTCCTAGTCAATCACTAAAATGAGTTTTATTTGATTAAAAATTCTAACTGAACTTTTCTAGGATTGATTGAAGTTCGGTCCGCTCGACCCAAGTTGCATACCTGCCGAAACTGGAAAAATAGCACATATTGCCGGCGCTCTAAAAAAATAGTATTCGCTCAAAAGTCCCAATCCTTTTTTTCAACTATAGATATATCATGGCAGTTTGTTTAGCCATGCTGCAATTATAATTCAATGTTGTTCCTTCAACGGTTAAAAGAAGATTTCCTACGCGTTAAATCGAGTTTTGAACCAAACACGAAAATAGCTCTACTTTGAAGGCACGTTTTAAAAATGTAGCACCTGTTTGAAACTGCTGAACTACATGAATAAAAAGTATAAGTGGTCCTTAATTTAAAACAATAATAAAATTTGTCTGCCGACCAGGTTTTCAAAGCTAACGACCGCTTAAAGTTCAGGAAATTTTGAAAATATTCCAGTGAGTAACTAACATACTCGCCTTCGTAAAGTGCTCCGATAAACTCACATAAATCTCTTAGCTGGCTTCAAGATTAAAGTTTTGGTCCTTTGTAGCGATCCTTGAAACCTAGGTAGCATTAAAACTGCCAGCTTTTCTTCCAGCGGTAGGTTTGTAAATAAGGTACATTTATACGTTCCTCATCTGTGTCGAGCGTGACGGTCACATACCTCGATGTGCTTTGTATTACTGACCATTGTTTTCCTCAAAGCCGGTTTAACCATGTAGAGTCCTCTTGAAAGGTTTGTAGAAGCACTCTTTTGGACAACTCTCGGCACACATGCATGTATGAACAGTAAACGGTGATCCGGGGATCCAATGAAGGATTGATAAATGCCACGGCCATTTTGTGTTTACAACAGGTGTTTTAGTTCCCAATCTTCCCGTGAGTATCACATCGTCATGATTTCCGCTGGACTAGAGTCGCACGCGGCTATCCCCTCGTGCGACTCTTACGCTTCTTTCGTGCTTAGCAACCTCCCGCGTGAATCCATTTAACAAATAGATTCCATGTTGCCGTGCGTCTGTTCAGTAATAGATCACAGATGACGTCAAAATGTGGTAAGAACAAATAAGTGGCGCACGAGGCGTTAGCCGAGTGTGTCACTGATGTTCTTACCACATATTGACGTCTTCTGTGATCTATTACTGAACAGACGCATGGCAACGTGGAATCTATTTGTTTTATATAATAACGAAACAAACTACTACAGATAAAGCTTTTTTATTCCAAAAACCTTTCAACATAACTCAAAAGCCGGCCTTTGCCCACTTTGGCGAACACGAAAAAGGCCATTTGACGTAATCTATTGTCTATACGTAATGAAGCAATCTCATTGGTTGCTATGCGTAGCAAAGAATTGGGATTGGTCCAGGAAAATCCCGCCACTGTCAAACTTGAATCGAGCGTCGCTTCTCGTGGAATGAAAACTTACAGTGAAAGCAGAATTGAGCTGCAAAATCTACAACTCTTAAAGAAAATGCTGGAAAAGTCAAGTCAGTTTTTGTCATCAGAGCAGCCCTGTGAGCCGAAAAGTTTGGACGTTGCCTTGAATATTGCAGGAGTTGAAAAATACGCTCGTAAAACTTGCGGTTGCGGTCAATCTGGAGGCCATTCGATTCGAGTTTTGAATGAAAGGAGCATTAGTGACGGTGGAAATTTCTGTCCTCTGTGGTTGGCGATTCTCAAATCAGTTTGAAATAGCTGCGATACAGTTGGCCGTGAGCTGTAGTGAGCTATACTTTGCTCGCTGCTGTGCCCTGAAACGGACTGGAACATTCTCGTCGGAAAGCAAGGTTATGTGTTTATTTTAACTGATTTTAAGAAGTGATGTTTTGATGTGTCATTCTTGACATCAATCAGTGTTTCACGAATTATCTTGAGACTGAGAAAAGTTGAATTTTTTAAATAAATTAATCACATAAACATTTTGTTTATTGGGTTCGTTAAATTCGAGATAAAGCAATGGTTCTCGGCTTATCAAGACCAATTTTGTGCTTGGTTTGGTCTCGCTTGACTGCCGACCGAGACTGCTCGAGTATTTTTTCTGAGTCCTTTTCTAAAAGAGAAACGGCTTTATCTTTCTTCTTCCTGCTTCTCGTACCTGTTCAATGCCTCAACAAGATTTTTTTGTACCTTATCTTTTGCCCAGTCACCTAAAATATTTTCTAAATTCTGAAAACTTTCCTCCATTTTAAAACACAGAGGGAAAAACTTTGAAACGATGACGTCAATCGTGCTTCTGTCCTGTAATAGATCATAGGCGAGAACCAATCAAAATGCGAGAATAACTTGGGTCATTATATAAACCTCAATAGTTGCACGTTGCACACCCACCATTTCTTAATTGTAGGCTCGTCCTCAAGAGTCGATGCCTTTTTGTTTGTTGTAGATGCCTGTGTCGTTCACCATTATGCGGCTATTACTTGTATAAACAAATCTATGTAAGAAAGTGAAGATTAAATGAGATTGAGTTACCTTGAGAATCCCTGGTCTTTTTGACGACTTCATGCACTAAGGAGAAAGTAGTCCATCGGGCTTGTCCAAATGGTTTATCTCACAGTTACTACAGTTCTTAAAATGCGAAATAAGGCGAGAGGCCTGGAGCTACCTTATGAAATTCGTCGTACGGTTGAGGTTTACGCGCGTGTTCGTGTCGCTCGCACGAGCAGTCCATCAAGAGCCTTTCGCGAGCCTGCTCATTTGTCAGCGTTTCTCTTTGCTTCATTTTCCAATGCGTGCGAAAACAATATTTGATGATGTTCAAGCTTATTCTGTGCTCGATTTTCCCTCAACAAAACCTCCACTAAACAGTCAAAGGACAACAAGAGAGTCGGCAATCTGCGACGCGTCCGCCATCTTGGAAGTTTCAGGTATGCTACGTTTATTGATGAACTTGAATCGGTCCCATTGATAGTTCTGGGCTTTTTAATTCTTATTTTCCCATTGATTTTGTAGGGGGTCAGTTGACCGGGGCTCAGTGCTTAGTCGAAACCCATTTTTTGCAAACATCGTCCGAGATAAATATGCTGCACGAGAAATTAGCTTAGATGCCAAAAGGTTTTGCTTGAAAAAAGTAACGTTGTCAATTATTTCCATTTTCTTTTTCTTGGTGGAGGGGGGGGGGGATTTTCAGAAACGTTGTCATCATCGTTATTGTTCCCTACTGGCAATGTCCGACCCATGTAACTTAGAAGTGAGGTGACGGTGGTTGAATGGCAGGCAGTTCAAGCTGTCAGTGAAAAATGTTCTACTGAGGGGAGTAGGGTGGGGTAATTGTGATGGAAAAAATCATTCAAGCTACTTTTAGACCCAAAAAATACATACTTCTATAGCGAGAAAAGAAAATCATGAAGGGCTGAGAAAGATATATCTTGAGCTTTCAGGGTCCAAAAATAAATAAAATTCATGCTCAACTTGCATCACCCACCCATTCCTCATTTCAAAGTTCAAAGGTCGCCCCTAAGAATATGGCGTAGCTGTTTACGGGCAATTTCCTTTCGCGTAGCTGTTTACGAGCAAGTTCTTTTCGTGTTGCGTAGCTGTTTACCAGCAAGTTCTTTGTGTGTGGCGTAGCTGTTTACGAGCAAGTTCTTTTCGTGTGGCGTGGCTGTTTACCAGCGAGTTCTCTGTGTGAGGCGTGGCTTTTTACCAGTAAGGTCTTTGTGTGTGTGGCGTGGCTGTTTACCTGCAAGTTCTTAGCGTGATGCGTGGCTTTTTACCACCAAGTTCTTGTGCATGGCGTAGCTGTTTACCAGAACAAAACGTGAGTATTACTTTTTCATTTTAATTTGACTACAACACGCAAACACATTGCATCAGCACGTTACTCAAGTCAATATAGATGACTTCAATCGCGAGCATGATCGCTCGATTGTGTGACTTTGAGATAACCTTGGAGCATTTTTGAACAAACCTGAGCAAAATAATACCTTGATTGCGTCGCAGATAGTCTAAACCGCCGGTTTAGACTATACCGGGGATTTTGGGAAACATCCGGCTGCAAGACCTACTAAATAATATCTTAATCGAGAATTACCTTAATTATTTCCTAGAGAAACTTCGAATTAGTTCTGAGCACCTTGGTCATTCTGTACTGGATTTGGGCACAAAACCGATAACACAAAACGTACAGAATTGCGCATAGAATTTATTTGGCTCTCAGGGAGTATCGAGGATGCTTCAGGGAAAAATTCTGGTGTGCTATGCTACTTTTGTTTTACTTCATATCGATGTATTTAGCAGTACTGAAATGTATGATTCGTAACTTCGAAATAACGAAAATGGCTTACACAGATATTTTTGTATCGTTTCTATAAAGCTTATATCGCTGACTTAAGACTTCCACTTGGCAGCGGTGTTGTCTGCGTTGAGAAAAACTCAGCCCCAATTGTGACTGACTTTGATGTCAGTTAAACTATCTCTGTTCCTTACTCACAGGGAAGACTGTGTAGCAAACTCTCTAGTTTACATTGTTTATCAACACCATAGACTGATTTCCAGTGCTGCTGGTATGGCTCAGATCTTACACAAAGGGGATTCTTTATGCAGCTTGCTGTCAAAGTGCACTCGGCAAATGTTTTTGCTTCTTTGTGAATCACCATAGGAAGTGTCTCTATCTAACATTAATTTTAGCCTGCACTTCCGTGAAAGTTTGGCAGGTAATGTCAAAGCTCATTTAATTTGATATAAAAGAATTGTTAATAAATTAAAATGATTATAATTCATACCCTCATTTATTCTGCTTGTAGGATACTGAAATGAAAAATCTTACTGGTCTAGCCTACTTCACATTTTCAGCACAACAGACTTTAAGTGTAAACAAGTATAATTTTGCTAGATAAGGTTTCACAAGACAGTTCATAATGACCACAGTGGTAGAAATCATATATTCCATATTTGTCAATACCATCTGAGTTGTCATGCGATCATCTGAGCAAGACTGCAATACACGGTCTTTAATTGTTCTTTAAAGACTCTCTAAATAAATCCGTCTTAGTATTTGGTTTTATATCTATATATGCATTGTTCATTTTTCAAATAAAATGACGAAGGCAGCGGTGAAAGCGGTGACTTTCGGATTATGTCTGTGTTTACGGCATATCTTTGTATATAACCGAACTAAGTAATTGATCTAACAGCTTCATGCATTATGTATTTAAATCATCATGTTTACTGCTAGATATTAATTTTTCAATGTAGTGATATTGTTAATGTTTCGTTTGGCACCGATGACTTCAAATTCTTTAAAGCTGATAGGGAGTTTAAAGTTTAATGCAAGCCAAGCCTAATGCAGAGCCAGGTCTGGATAAGAGCTTTTTCTTTTCGTAAGTTTTAATACCATTGCGCGCCGATTTTCACCATCAAATAAAGTTCAATTTTTAAACGGTGCATTTTAGACGTTGTTAGCGCAAGTTTAAGTGGAGCAACTATAAATATCCGCTTGTGATTCATATGCAAAGTAACAACACTAGAGCTAAGCTTTATTCCTCAATTTCAAAGTTAGCTTTTATACTAGCTCTTCATATACGATAATAAATACACATCTGCACATTTAGTTTCAACAGGAACCCACTTTTTATACAAATCCCATATTTTAGACTAACTTTTTTTATTTTCAGTTCAATTCCTGGCATTTTTTAACAACGATTTACACTTGGTTACCTTGCAAGCTTATAGCGCAGCTCCGGCGGCCCGAAGGTCCGCCCAGCGGAGCCCCATACTCATATAGGAAAGAGAAGGAAACCCATGAGTTGATTTTCTCATGGTTATCATGGCTAGCGGTATTGTTCGTGGGCGCGTACGCACGAGGGCGACGGCGACAGAGTCGCACAACATGACAGCCATAATCCAAATAATAGTTTGACAGAGACATGCAGCCTTGGTTACCGTGTACTTCTTTGATATTGGACATCCATGTCATGATCAATTGACACCTGTCAAATCAAGGCATCTGCTGACCAGTATCACGTGACCATATCGCAGGCTCAAGTTTAGAACCCACGTTTTATTTTTTTGAAGTTGATTGCTGACCGAGTGCTGGTTTTCGATTGGATTGTGGGTTCATGTCAGCTTAATTCGTTGAAAACAGGGCCAGGTTGTTCGGAAGCCAGTTAACGCTAACCCTGGATTAAAAGTTAACCGAATTATAGCTTTTTCTTCTATACAAATGTTTTTCACTGCTTTTGTTTTGTGTAATTTGGGATTATTAAAACTCAAAATAGAAAGCCAAACAATATACACAAAACTTCACCGCAAAGTTGCAAAACCTAAATCAAAATTCTACCTTATCCTGGGTTAGCTTAATCGGTCCCTGAACAACCCGGCCCAGGAGCTACGCTGTTAGACTGGCCTCAATCTACATATTTCTGTTAGATACAACCTTTAGTGAGAGAGTTCTAAGCCAGATTTAGATACGAACTGTTCCTTTTCTTCTGTTTCAGTGCGATAGGGCTCCCATTATCATCATCAAAAAAAACCTTCAATTTTTAGACGGCGGATTTAAGAGGCTGTGTACGCAAGTTTAAGCGGAGAAACTTCTAACTGACGCTCGTACTTCTTGTACAATGCAACAACACTAGAGCTGAACTTTATCCCTTAATTTCAAGGCTAGCTTTTATAATAGCTCTTAAAAGGCTGTCTGCATAAGAACGGATTAGGCAAATTTCGGACCTTCACCGATTGACCTCATACTTTTAGTGAAAGCCAAGAATTTCCTCACCTTCCCTGGACTAATAATTTGATATGTTCGTAATTTAAGCTTTCTAAGCTTGCTATCAAAATAAACTGCCACACCTGGGGCCAAGATACCCCACTTTGGGGTCTTGAGTTTCATTACCCAGCAAACAGAGCACAGCCAAAGTACTAACCATATGAATTATATATATGTTGTATTTAAGTGTGAAGAACAAGATACATATATACAATATAATTACTAGCACATTTATAGATATTCACGTAAAACGCGTTAGCACATGACCTCTATCTTCATGTTTTCACTTTCCTTCAATGAAACAAAGGTAAGAATCTGCTTACAAATAAGAGAGTTAAGTAAATGCGAATCTTACTGTTATTTTTGCCCTGACTCATTTTAGCGCTCCGTGTTACAAAATTCGGGCCACTCAGGGAACCAATAAGAATTCTCATTTTTATTTAAGTTATTACAAATTAATGTCGGTGGCTGTTTTTTCAATTTAGTAAAGAGCTTGTTTTCAAACTCTACATGTTCCATAAAACTTGGCCAAAATCAAACATGGCCCTTTCCATACGCAAGAGGGGTACGCCAAGGTTGTCTTTTGAGCCCGTTACTGTTCAACCTCTTTATTAATAACATACCATTCTCTTTTGAAAAAATAACATCTGATCCCTTTGTCCTACCAAACGGCGCAAAATTAAATTCACTTTTATATGCAGACGATTTAGTCATATTGTCAAGATCAAAAATAGCACTGCCAAATTGTCTTAACACTCTATCATTCTATTGCAGTACATGGATGTTAAGTATCAATCCAAAAAAAAAACAACAAACAAACAAAAACAAAAAAAGTCATGATCTTTCAAAAACGTGCTAAGAAATGTATCGAGTCTAATTTTCATATCAACAATGGGCCTGTTGAAATTGTTCAAAAAAATATACTTATTTGGGAACACTCATTTCTTAAACGGGTAACTTTTCATTGGCACTTGATAAATTGAAAGAAAAAGCCCTTCACGCCCTTTTCAGTCTTAGAAGGATTGAGAACTAAGGATTGAGACTGGTAGATATGATCAAATTCCAAGGGTTAATAGACTCTGCCCTATTTGTGAATCTAATCAAATTGAAGACGAATCTCACGTTCTTATATATTGCACTATATACTCTATTATAAGAAATACATTTTATAAAAAAAAATAGAACATATCATTTCGACTTTTAAACAATTATCTTCGTTACTAGCCATTGGCGAACCTATGACTTCTTTAAATGATTATATTAAAATTCAATCAGCAAAATTTATTTCATCTTGCTTGATCTACGCAATATTCTACTCTCAAATCAAACCAGTGTAACTTGATTGCTATATCATAACATTGTTATATGATCACGATAATCGTTACTGTTTTAGTTTTAGTTTACAAAAGCTTTTGCAACATTGTTTGTCTTCATGGTCATGCAAATAAAACGAGTTGTTGTTGTTCAAAATTAAAGCTATGAGCCAGGCTGCTAAGCCGTAGACTAACAATTAATTCTACGCCTTCAAATCGTTAAGGAATATTGAGTATTTCAATTGCTTGAACAGGAATGATGGAATACTTGTTTTGTGTGTGTCTCTATGTTTGTTTGTGTCCTTGACCTAAACATTTACTATTTGTTCCTAGCCATAAACCTAGCAAATGAAACTTTGAAAAACGTTCTCCCCAGAAGATGCCTATAGGACTCTTTGTTAATTGATTAATTAATTAATTAATTTTTTCGAGGGGGGAGGGCAAAAAATTGCATAGAAAGTATCCAGGATAATTGGCTTAATTGCAACTGGTTTTCTGGTAAGAAAAAGAAAAAAAGTTTTTTCGTGTTTCTAGTTACAGAAACACTCGTTAGCCTTGCTTTGGAGAATCCGAAAAAGCTGTAGAAATACTCGGCAAAGCTCTTGCTTGTATCGAATTTCTCGTTCATCACTTAATTCGAAGAACCATAAAGACACAGAAGATCTTTCTTTAAACCTATTAACTAAATTTGCGAATGTATTTTCCAGGGTTATTCGTCAAAAATTGAATGAACACATTACTGAATTGTGATTTCACCGAATTACCACTGCTAAAAGCTATTACTGCGTTGGCTTAAATTGTGTTTATACTATAAGACGTGCAAAATATCATCCT
The DNA here is from genome assembly GCF_042242905.1 of Orbicella faveolata. Taxonomy (NCBI): domain Eukaryota; kingdom Metazoa; phylum Cnidaria; class Anthozoa; order Scleractinia; family Merulinidae; genus Orbicella; species Orbicella faveolata. The sequence goes on from NW_028301555.1 coordinate 47,197, forward strand.
TTATTCCTGAAGTTTAGCTCAGTACTGAGCTTTACTGAAACGCCGGAAGGTTTTCTAAAATTCAAAGCACAGAAAGTGTCGGGGCGAAAATCCTTTCACTCTTTGATTGCTTGGGTTGTTAACGATCGAGATGTCAATGGTATGCGGATGTCTGCACGAGTACATGTATCTGTTCACAGCAATATTTATTTCTTTATTTCCGACGCTTTCACTTACATGGGAAGCAAAATACAGAGAACAATATGGACCACCCCCATCGGTCAAAAGCTGCAAATTTGCTGAAAAAAAAAAAAAAAAAATACAAAATGCATATTAACCGAGGGATTTTGAAAAATAATTCTTGTATTTAATTTCGAACTCGACCAAAAAATAAATAAAAAAGGGAACGTCGTTATTAGTCTCCACTGTATTTCAATACAGGTAGTAAATTATTAAATAGTTAATTGCAAAACACTAGCTCGTGTTAAACTCAGACATGCAGACGAAGGTTAACAGATTTGAAATGAACTTTTTAAGCACTATTGTACCTTTCTAAGCACACTAAAATACCTCATCGGACCATATTTACAGGCGAAACCCATGCAAGAGACACTGATTGACCATCCAGTGACAATAATAATAATATAACCTTTATTTGCCCTCGGCAGTGTTCATCAGCACAAGGGGTAGTGGGGGCGAGCAAACAACTGAAACAAATAATTCAAATTGAACATAACATTGTTAAGAATCCCAACTGACCGGAGGCAGACCAGTTGGCTATTCGATGACTAAACGTATTTTGCTTTAAGAGCAAGTTAATTGCCAATCCTCAAAAGGCAGATGTTTGTTCAAACATATCCAAATTTATTCAGAGGTGAGAATACAAATCAGCTTTATGTAAAAAGGATCCTCGGTTTGTTATAAAGTAATTATGGCGAACTCAACAGCTTTATCGAGCTTCGCTTCGCAAAACTATACAGCAACCAGACAATCCGTCTGTCATTCTCTGCAACCGTTCTTGGATATGGAAGCCAGAGAAAATTTACCAAGATTCTACAGAATATCGTCTATATGGGCTTGCGTTGTTGGCTCCATAATGTGCTTGGCAACACTGCTTTTTAATACGGTGGTGATCATCGCAATTTGGAGGACACCAGTTCTTCACCAACCGAGAAATGTTTTACTTTGTTCGTTGGCAGTTTCCGACTTCTTCGTTGGGTTGACTTCGGAACCTTCCTTCCTGGTGGCAGAAATTTCACTTCTTCTTGGAAAAATGGAAATTTACTGCTTGGCCGTGTTTATTCATTTCTATACGGGCTGGATGTTTAATGGGATTTCATTCCTGACGCTTTCAGCCATTAGCTTTGAGCGATATCTCGCCCTTCGTTTACACCTTCGTTATGCTGAGTTGATAACAACCACCCGCGTTTTCATCACGGCTCTTATTTACTGGGTGATATGGGTCACATGGATAACGTTACTGTGGTTTTGGGTGAAAGACAAAGTTGTCACGTACATACTTATTGCTTTTTGCTGCCTTACATTAACAGCTGTGGCCTGGTGCTATGTTGTGATTTACAAAACTGTTAAAAGGCACAACAAACAAATTCAGAGCTCGCAGCAACAAACTCATCAATTTCTGGGCCGATATCGACGCACGACTAAAACAATGATCATTCTCATTAGCGCATTTGTCCTAAGTTACTTCCCCTTCATCATCACCTCAGCAATAAGCGCTACGCAAGAGAAGGAAGACATGAGAACATCTGCAGCACATTCACTGGCGGTTCTGTTCATTTTTGGAAATTCTGCAGCGAATCCTTTGATTTATTTTTGGCGCGTGGCTGACCTTCGGGAGGCTGCCAAACAAGCAGTTAGGAATCTCCTTCATTTGAAGATGGCTGTAGAGACCGAAGTCACCCTTGAGCTAGAAACAAAATAACTGTGATGCTAAAGTTAAATGAAAGTTAGTGTTTGCACTCTTCTCCAGTCTTAAGTCGTTATATATTGTGATATTTCGGTATTTTTTATGATCAGTTGGAAGGGGCTGAAAGACTCTCTGTCGACCGGAATGTTTTGATTATGTCGCTAAAGAAAAGCGTTAGAAAACTCAGAAGGATCTGGGGCATTTGCTGACCTAAAATATAATTCACTGGTAGAAATTGATATAAGATGTTTGCTTTAGACGCAATTTGGCTTAAAACTGTAGTTTGGAAATTCTGACTTTGCGTCGCGCGGTGACAATGTCAGCTACAAGTTCCTGCAGCCATACGCGTCATGCAGAGACTTGACACAATTCCATGCAACAAATTTGCCTTTTATTTGCTTTCAGAAGCGTATATACAGAAGTACAGTATTTACTATGCTTAGCATACTTTCTTTGTCATGATGTAGAATAAGAGTAACGAGTATTATTTTTTTCGTTGAAGATTTAATACCGCGCCCCAGAATCCCTACAGTGTTATTACCGATGGCCGGTCACGTGCGAAAACTAAAACGTTTTCATTTCGCTCTTTTTGCAATAAAAGGTTAGTTTTCTTTACCAGAAATAAAACGCATTAGATAAAGCACTTTTCACTTTTTATCGAAATAGATTTTCAAGAAATCTCGCCAAAGTTAACCTCAAATTGGATGAACCCACAAGCGATGCGATAGTCCTTTCTGAAGGCTAGCATCGCGAAGGAAAATTCAATTCAATGTCACTTTCTGCAGCAAGCGGGAGTATTTTTCAGTTCTTGTATTAGAGTACATCTTAACTGTTTCTCACCGATCCTGGACAGATTTTCTCAGATAATTTTTTTAAAGAACGTCTATGATCTACACCTTCCACAAAGGTTCTTTGCAGTCGCCACGGCCGAAACCACATCGTACCGACCGTTCTTTAGCTTCTAAAATATATGAAATACTACCAATTTGCGATCAAAGGTACCCCTCAACGTTAAGGGCGATAATGAATCTTGTCTTTAAAGGCCATAAATACAGAACAATCTAGATGGAAGCTTCGAATTATAGAGGATTGAAGGGCGAAACGATCGACAACAATAAATTGGAGGATTCAGTGGTCCAGGAAACCTCCGACGACGCGCGCAATGCATGCCGGTAGACAGAGAGTCTTTAAGTAGCGAGAAGAGGCGAATTAATTGATTTTTTTGAAAGATGTTTTTCTTCTTTGGTAGAATATATAGTCTAGTGTTTTCTTGGCAGTTTTCAGGGTCGGACCTGTTACGCTGTAAAATGCGATAACGGCCAATGAAAAGTATAATACTGACCCCAGCAAAATGTACTACTAACACTAAATGCAATACAACTGACGCAAAATGCAATAAAATTGACGCAAAACGTAAAGAAAAAAAACTGACGCAAAATGCCGTAAGGTGGTTACCGCAAAATATAATTCACGTTCTGATTCGAATCCGCGCAGACGGACGTAAATTATTTTACCCTTTATATTAATTCATTCTGTCATCTCTTACGACCCTTTTTGAGCCGTTTTCAGCCTTAGAGCAGGGCCCGAAATGATCAGATTCGCACTCTACTTGCCAGCCATCCTTGCTCTTGTTTACGAAAAAGCTACATTTGTTAAGTAAATATTTTTCATGAAAATAAGTAAATATTGGGAATTCACTTTTTGCGTCTGTCCAAAAAATTAAGTAACAGTATGTTTTATTTTTATATAAAGTTCTTGATAAAATTCAATCTTTAACCAGAGGTCGCGATCCTTTTGTCGGAACCAAGCAGCTGAGACTCATTATATATCAAATTGCGATGTACATGTTAACCCTTTGAATACCAATTTTTGCTACAAAATACCGTTTTTAACCGTCTAGTCAGGTTTTCTGGCTGCCATGATGCTAAATAAGCTTAAGTTTTGCTAAGAAAGCTTCTTTTTTTACTAAAAGGAGAGATTCTTCGAGGATTACTTACAAAATTGAGCAATATTTCAATTCCGTGCATGCGCGTAAGCCAAATTTTGGACGTATTATTATTATTTTCTTTTTGGCATCACCCGTTCTCAGTTTGTTTGTTGCCCCTTTGTTTTCTTTTTTTCTCAGCCCTTTTACTCAGGCTACTTTTTGCGTTGCATGTTCTTTCTGGCTGCCGTGAAAAGTTGGATGTTAATTACGAGCGAAGCCTAGAAATGGACCTTGATCAATCATTGGCATAGTAGACCATTTTACCACCGTTTTCGCACCAAAACCAATAACGTTTTTCGATTTGCGACGTCGGAATGTCGTCGATATCTAAACGTCACCATTATACGGAAAGGCCTAGCCTAGTATTACTATCTGCTTATCAAAAATATCTGATGGCATTTAAATGGATGACGTCACAAGTGGTACAGAGAGCACGACCATTAATTACGCGTATATGCATAATTTAGGCTCAAAGATGCAACGATTTGCAAAGTTTTTTCTTAAAAAAAATCCTCCACATCGCAGCCCATCCTCCACCGCATTACATAGGCTATTTTCGAGTTACCTTGTACCTCTGGGTCAAAACAAGTCTTCGTGCAAAACCATTCGTATGAAAATTTGTTCCCTCCCACAGGTTCTTTTTCATGCAAATCACTCATTTCCATATGAATGGTTTTGCACGAAGACTCGTTTTGAAACAGAGGCACAAGGTAACTCGGAAATGGCCTATTCCCCGGTGCCCATTTATACACCTATGTGGGGAGAGCCACTGAGAGAGCTACTGCTCTGAGAGAGTAGGGTGTCTGGTCCAAGAACCGGCCAGGCCTCGAGACCGGACTGCTCGATCCGGAGTCCAGCACGATAACCATTAGGTAATCGTACCTCCCACATTTGTCGTTCGTAATCTGTATTTTCTTTCTGAGTTGTGGCCATATCCTTGCAATTTCCGTTTTTTTTTTTTTGTTTTGTTTTTTATTACAACCTTGGTGTTTCTCTTTTTAGGAAACGATCATTTACATTTTTGGTTGAGAACCCTTTAAAATTTTAGGACATTTAAGGTGGCTCTGATCTGCTCTGACCATTAATCACCTACAGAATTTGTTTCAAACTTTGCTAAACGTTGTATCATAACATGTCTTTACCTTTTTCTCAGCTCGTGAGCGGACGTAATTCAACAAATCCTGCAATCTGATTGGTTCCTGGAGCGGGCGGAATTTTCTCATCCGGACCGCATCTGTCGGGTTGATCTATTTGCGTGAACGATTTAGCGGTAATCGTCAATCTTTCGCACTTTTTACGCTTCCATAGACGATTAGAAAACAGTCCTAAGAAAATACGCGCGCTGATTGGCTAAAATCGTGTTTCTATTTAAGAAATAGAAAATATGTACAGTGTTCCTATCGAGTTATAGAAACACGAGTGGATGTTTGGGGGGAACGAGAAATGCTCACGGTGGGAACACGAGCCGCAGGCGAGTGTTTCCATAGCTTTGTCGATTTCTCCCAAACTTTCACGAGTGTTTCTATTAAATAATTAGATTATGAGCTCGAGATTTGTATCGCGTGTCAACCATCGCGCGATAGAAATCGAGAGCGAATAATCTAATTGTTTTAGTATAAATCTACTAGTCGTTCAAAACTTAATCTAAATCCTCTTTACAGACGCTTTGAAAACGCCAAGTAGCCGCCTTCATTTAGTTAACAAGGGCACACTGGTACGCTACTCCCTATCTATCACAGAACAGAGTGAGTAGCGTAGCCAATCAGAGAACAACATTCGTGATAGAACACTAGTAGATTTATGATGGTAATTGAACTGAGTGGAGTGCAATTTGGTCTGAAATCATACGCGTGATTTCAAAATTGAACTAGACGCTTTGCTGCGTGTACCCAGGCAGTCGTTATACTGAGAAGCACTAGCTATATTGCAATTGAGCTAAATGTTCTGCATTTGAAGTTGTACGAAATCCGATCGAATTGATGTGCTTAAGCTTTTTTTCTGCTTTTGATTGCATTTCTTGAAATCAGTTAATAGCTTATTACTCTTTTGCAGGTCTTTATATCAGCCTATAAACGTTTCAGTCTATTTTCCTTAGCCTTTGTCGTTGTTATTTGCGTTTCTTAAGCAAGCGAGACATTTTGAATTTTTATAGTTATGGCGGTGCGTGACATAGACCTACGAACGCGTTTGTCGAAATCATATAATTATCTCGTGATTTTTAGCCAATTCAGAAGTTAAAGTATTAGGAAAAGTGCTTATGTAAATGCCTGTTTGTTCAGTACAGATAATCAGTCGCCTAGATAGCCAAAGTAAGTTCCAGATGTTTACACTATTTTCCGGCCGCAATGTTGGCGTACCGCGGAGGTACACCAACATGGGGACTCCATACCAGTCTCTGTAAATTTGTGCAAAATATTTCGACGAATATCTGAGCTTGGGAAAACGCACAGACTAAAAAATTAGAGGAGTGTCATCTTTATTAATCTCCTATAACATCACAATTTCTTGATTTTATCCACTAAATGGTTTTCGAATAAATATTTTATTGCGTCAGGACTGCGTGACAGTGCAAGCCAAGAATTGTTTTGCTGGGGTCAACATACATTAGTTTCTTTCAGCTTAAATGGACAATGTTTCGTTTGTATGCGATTTCATCTCCCTAGAAATCATGGAATCCGTGCTAACTTTTCACGACGACAACTTCTGTAAATTCCATGTGCTGTACGCATGCACGTCTGACGCATGCTCTTTAGAGACCAGACGGCGATTTGTCACTGAACGTGAAAAAAAAAAAAAAAAAAAAAAACGGAGCCGAAATTTAAAACCAGGCCTCACTGCCTGGGTAACGAGTGCGCAGCGCGGGTTCAATTTGAAATCACAAGTATGATTTTAGACCGAAACTGCCACCGATTTTAGACCGAAGTTCAATTGCCACTTTATTAGATCCATTTTGAAATCGCAAAATTTAATCGCCTTAAATTTTAGATTTTGGTGTATTGTTCCATTAGCCGGTTTGTTAAAAATAGAGGAACCGGGAACGTCGTTACGTCTCATTTAGTATGCAAAGGATATCATGTGACGAAAACTCATACGAGCATAACAAAGAAACAAGCAGTGAAGTCACAACGAAAAGAGCCTACTTCATGCATAAAAGTTTAATTCTCGTCACCCGAATCAATGATGGAAGGCCTTCCTTTCTTCTGTGGTTGAGGCTGAGACTTCTAGTTGTCTTTGAAGAAGGAATTTGAAGGTGGAGCTAGTGCAATTCTGCGACGGATTTCTTTTGAGTTGTGAAACTCCTTCGAGTGCACGATGCCTAGTGGATAGTTGTTCTCTTTAAAATACCGTTCAATGACGCTCTGCTTGATTTTAAGGGATTCCAGCTCATTATCATCTCCGCTTCTTTTTGTGACCTCGACATAGAACTTAAGAGGCTGTCCGTGTAGGAACCGACCACTCGATTTTCGGCCGAAAACAGAATTTCTTCAAATTTTCTGTGTGAGACAGTCCGAATGATAAACGAAAATAGCAACAATTTGGCTTTAAGTGCTATTTTTCAATATTTCTGGCGACGATTTCCGAGTACGGTCCAAAACCGTAAAAACCGTTCTGTTTCGAGTCAAATTTAGGCGTTGCGCTTAAGGAGCTGAAAAATTACGCTTTTACTCAAATACAATCAAACTTACAGATAATTTTATTTCATATTTTTTCTTTCCCGTGAAATCAGCGATCCGACGATATTGCAGTGAGGGAAACGACGTTCTTTCTGCAAGAACATGTGTACAGCGCTTTCCGAACGTCCTCTTCTAGGCACAACTGCCTGCCTTTGCTCAATAAATGAGACTCAAAAAACAAATGAAGTGGATGATTTCAGTAGCAATCATAACTTTAGATTTGAATTAAATGGAATTCGGGTGTGGAGAGCTTATGGCGTACGGAAAAGTAAAGTAATTCCCTACCAAGACATCTTCGCAAAGCCCCAAGGTCCAACAGATCTTGTTGTAGATGTAGACCTTTTCGCAGTCAAGGAAACTCGATTCCATAAGGCTACGTCAAGTGATGACGAACAAAAGCAGCGGTCTCTTCATCTGCTCTGAACCTGGATGTCAGATGGTTTTTAAGAAATTCAGTGAGCTTGAGAGTCATCTTGACGTTGGCGAACACCACCAAGTACGCCGGGGCTCCGAAACGGTGTGTGACAAACTCACAAGCCTCGCAGTCAAGCTGTGCGGTTTACGGATGAGGTTAAACAGTAGCTAACCACGAAATTCGACCTCGGAGAGAGAACTGGCAACAAAGCAGATCCCGGAAAAGTGGCTGCAGACATGGGAACATTGAGGAAACCAGATGGTTCGCGGATGTTTGAAAGAAAAGACTGGCTAACGAAAAGTCAAGTGCAAGGCTTTTTCTTGAGAATGGCGGCCACACGTAGAAGGCAAGGGAACCACGAGCTGCAGATAGAGGACGTGTACGCAGAGGAGGAAGAGCAAGAAAGGCATGGGCTACTGGAGAATGTAGCCGCCCAACTCAGTCCTAGACATCCAATCTGCTATGACTCCTACTGCCTGACCTCTCACGAGACGAGAAACTAGACAGTTTCAGTGTAGTTATGTTGAGGGAGATACTTAGATGTTTTGAAGTTCTCTTTGCTGCAAAAGATCGGAAAAAGAATTTGGTAGTTAACCTTTCCAAATTCTTAGAAGGATGTGAATGTCGCCGTTAGGAAAACAAGTTCACAAAGTGTCTTCTTCAGAATGTATTGGGCGTTGCAAATACGGCTAAACGATTTTTTTTGAACGAAAATGGTTTTAACAGCGTGAAATAATGGTAAATATATTGTGGAGAATCGCAGAACTTTGTGTAGCTGTGTTAAACTAGTAGCACTGTCAACTTTATTTGCCTTCTTGCACGCCATCGGAAACACAGTGAGTAGAATAAACATTGAATTCCAGACGCCCATTCTGTTCTTTTTTTTTTCTTTTTGCTCGCAGAACTATGAACTCCCTATTGACACATCGCGGTGTTAACCTGCACCAAATTTGCATAAATTGAATTCGCTGAAGAGAACTACTTAAGCAACAATGCTGGTATTAAGAGATAAACGCTATTTCAAAGAAAATGAAGCCAAAGATAGAAAGCGTGTAATTCAGCGTGAAAATGTTGCAGTCATTGTTATTGCAACTTTAAAACAACGCGGTAATACGTAAGAATGTCACTGACATGCTGAAAAGAGATGATTAACGGTTCTAGTTGTTAAATATGAGAGTCCTTTTACATATAGTCCAAACCTTAATTATTTAACTGAATTTCAGAAACAGCTTTTGGGCCAGACTGTAGACGCTCATTTTAGCCTATAAATTCCCAATTGGAAGAATATTTCGTGAATTTAAGGCTTTTCATGCCTTATCCAGAGCAAAAAGCACGTTTTGAGAATATTTGCTTCAAGATAATATTTCATGCGGGAAACTTAGGACCAATAATCGGTGCGAAATTGTGTCACGCAAGCTTTCGCAGCTCAATATTAGCTATGTTGATCGAACTCCTGTAGTTCCAAAAGGTTAGTGCCCAAAGTTTTATTTCCTCTTATCGATACACTAGCCTTAGTATTAAACATGGATATTGATCAGGGCTCCAGATCACGTTACACTTTTGAGAAACACTCCTTCAACCAGCAGCATGACCGCTTAAATTTTGAGAAGGCTCCCTGTGGGGCATTTTCAAAAAATCATAACTAATTTTTCTTGAGCTCGATTTTAAATATTTTACCGTTAATCGAAAGAAAAAATATGAAATAAAATTATCTGTAAGTTTTATTGTATTTGAGTGAAAGCGTAATTTTTCAGCTCCTTCAGTGCAACGCCTAAATTTGAATCGAAACAGAACGGTTTTACGGTTTTAGACCGTACTCGGAAGTCGTCGCCAGAAATATTGAAAAAAGCTAAATTATATTTAACAGACTCCGTTCGAAATATATGAGACAAAAAATGGTAGGAATTTCCCAGTTAGTGCTTCAAACCATTTTTTAACGCCATCAGAAGGGCGAACCCCCTAAAGAAACAATAAAAGGGGCCTGGGTATACCCACAAGACCCTGGGACCTAGATCTCGTGGTCCCGTGATGCTTCGGTGGCTTTTTTCCTTGTGCTTCAAACCATTCAATAAGTATTTTGCTTTTGCCCTGTTTTTTTACAAATTCTAACCGTTTTTTAGGGTTTGCCTCTGTGTTTTTACACAGTAAGTTTCTTTTAGGTGATATTTGTCCCTCTACAGGATATTTAAAATCGCTGAATATGTCCCATAGAAGACACAAGTCGCGAAAAAGGTCTCGCTCTCGGTTGCCATCTTCCCGCCAAAACTCTGTTTCGTCGCCTGACGTACGTCATAAAGGGTCCCCGCCGAAACGGCGTAAGGACGAAAACGATTCACTTCAGACGATTCTTCAGTCGATTGAACGTCTTTCCAACCGAAGAGACTCGTTTGAGTCCCGTGCAAATCAGCCAGAAACTATTGCAGATACTGATGATGATGCTTTGTCCATTATGGCTGGTGAAACGTCAGGCTTTGGGATTAGCAAATATTTGGCGACCGAAGCGTCTTTTAAGACTGCTACTACGCCCGTTGGGCACCCGTAGATCCTATTCAGGCACCCGTAGCGCCTACTAAGGCACCAACAGAGTCTAGCAAGACATCTGACGAAGCTGAAAACTCAACGAAATCTAGTAATGATCATGGGCCGTTCGACCCAGTTGCCAAGTCAACCCCTGGAAACCATCAGCTTCTTTCTCCAAGTTTCTGGATACTACTTTTTGGAGAAAATTACATTTTATCTTACCAGCCATCTCTTGCTATTTTGGATGACTGGGCGACTCCTGAAGTGGATGCACTCTCTGCTCTACAACTCGAGCAACAATTTAAAGTGAAAAAGTTTGTACAAGAAAGGGATGAGGAAAAATTTAATGTTCAGTGTACTTTCTTAATTGCCACGGGCCCACTTTGTGGTCTTCATGATTGTATCGAAAACGATTCAGCTCCGCTTTATGAGGAAATCGAAGTAGCTTTTGAACAAGTTCTTTGCCTTTTGGGCTCAGCCAATGCTCAACTGTCTATCCTGAAACGACAGAGAGGCCTCGCAGTCATAAACCGTTCGAGGACAAACCTCGCGGAACTACCTCTGCCTAATGCAAAATCATGGCTATTTGGAGATGATTTCCCCCTCTTAGCCTCAAAACATGCCGAGTTGTCAAGGGGTCTCACACAAAAAAAAAATTGGCACAGACTACAGGGAAATCCTTTTCTAGATGTAGTAATAGTTCCCAGTCTCAAAGCAGACATCGAGGAGACACCTTTAACAAATATCAATCCACTGGGTATTCCCACCCTTCTAAATCTCTGTCAAATTACTAAGGGCCTCGTTCAAAAAACGGCTTTTTCGTCCCCCTCCCCAGAAGGGACCTCAGCCAGACTCCCAGAGTGCATGGTGTCTTGGAGAACCCTAACATCGGACCCGCAGATTCTCTCAATTGTTTCAGGTTACATTATAAGTTTCCTCAAAACTCCTTTTCAAAAGTCTCCATCATTTACCCAAACATCGGGTCAGGAGGCGCTCCTAATATCCCAGGACGTGAACGAGTTATTGCAGAAAGGGGCCATACATAAGTCCCCTTTTACCAGAGACAGTTTTTTTTAACAGCCGCCTGTTTCTTGTATTCAAAAAGGATCTTTGCGTCCGGTGATACGTTCTTTGAACAAGTTCATTGTAAACGAGCATTTCTAGATGGAAAACCTTAGTTGCCTAAAGACGTTGCTTTTACCAGAGATTTTATGCAAATATATGCAGACTTAAAAGATGCTTACCTTTCTGTGCCTGTTCGCGAGTCTTCCCGAAAGTTCCTTCGCATCTTTTGGAAGGGAACATGTTACCAGTTCAAAGCTCTTCCATTCGGCCTGTGTTCAGCCCCCAGAATTTTTACGAAAGTTCTAAAACCTGTTGCTCCATTCCTGAGGAGGAAGGCCATTCGAGTCCTTATTTACCTGGACGGAGCTGTGAAAACTACTCAGCTGGTAGTGACTCTCCTTCAGTCCCTACGCTTTAAAATAAACCTCAAGAAATCATTACTGATTCCAACACAAGTAATAACCTTCCCGGGTTTCCAAATCGACTCAATGTGCATGATAATATCACTCACGGCAGAAAAGGCCAACAAAATTCTAGACTGTTGTCTCCGGCTGCTCGTTTCTCAAAGTTTCAAATTGCGAAACCTAGCAAGTTTAATAGGCCTGTTAGAGTCCTCGGGACCAGCCATTTGGCGAGCTCCACTACACTTTCGTCACTTGCAGTCAGATCTGATAACAGGCCTACAAATGAACCAGGAGTCTTACGACGCTTTGATTGCCCTGTCACCGAGTGCCAAAGTAGAACGAGCTCAGTGGTTGAAACACACACTCAATGCAAACGGCAATCCCGTGGACCTTCCTTCGCCGGATATGATCACAACTGACGCTTCCAAGAAAGGTTGGGGTGCAAAAGGATGGTCACAAAAGAGTCTCTCCAACACATCAATTATCTAGAGCTAAAGGCGTCCTTTTTTGGCTTTACTGAAAAACCTGTCTCAAAGGTAAGTCTCACGTAACCGTATCTGTCTGGCTAGACAACACTACCGCCATCGCTTACATCAACAACAAAGGGGGGACACGTTCCCCCAACTTATGACTCTGGTCTTAGAGATGTGGGATTGGTGTCAGGAAAGAGACATCCTTTTGATAGCTTCTCACATCCCAGGAAGAGACAACGTTTCAGCGGACAGGAAGTCCAAAGAATTCAAGGACATAGACGAGTGGAAGTTGGTCTCAACAATTATTCAGCCTTTTCTGCTGAATAGTCAGACGGATCTGCTTGCGAGTCGTCTAACCAACGAACTCACGGATTACATCAGTTGGAGACCCGACCCTGGAGCCATCTACACAAAGCCTTTACGATAACCTGGGCTCCTCTACGGGCTATGCCCCCCCCCCCCCACTTCAATCTGATATTCAAAACCCTGACGAAGGTAACAATCGACCAAACGGAGCTAATTCTCGTTGCTCCAGTTTGGCATGTCCAGCCTTGGTGGCTGATTCTACTGAGACTTCTATATCTCAGCCCGTGTTGCTACCGGACGGTCCAACCCTCTTAACGGACCCGACCGGCCTGAACCGAGTTCATCCAATGTATCCTCGCCTTCACTTGGCCGTGTTTCACATCTCTACTAACGTTTCCAAGCTGAAGGCATTCCAACAAACGTTGCTGATCTATTCATTGCAACTACTCGTACTTCCACCTCGTCGTATCACTAGACGGCAAATTGATTATCTTTCGTCATCTATAAGTGACATTCTAATTTTCTTAAAAGAACTCTTTAACGAAGACTTAGCATACCGATCACTTACCGTCCTTCGTTCTGCTATTTCGTCAACTCATCCAAAGATAAACGGTTTTTTCAATGGGTCAGCATCCTTACGTTACTAGGTTCCTTAAAGGAGCTCCCAATAAACGTCCTGCAAAGCCCAGGTATTCCCATACCTGGAATGCTGATGTTATGATTAAATACATGATTTCTTTGGGGGAAAACAGCACCCTATCACTTAAAGCTATCTCAATGAAGTTAGTCACCCTGTTTGCATTAACCTGTCCTGAACGGATTTCCACCTTGGCTTTCCTGGATCTCAGACATTGCAGCGTCCTTCCAGAAGGGGTGTTTTTTCAAACTCACCGTCCCTAGAAAAACTGGCAGTGCAGATAAACCATCGGAAGCATTTTTTGCCCGCTTTGACCAAGACAAGAAGCTCTGTCCCATAGATTGTTTTAGACAATATCTAAAATCATCCAGGAACGTTCGACCCGTTATCCCGTCTTATCTTCCCGATTAGTTGTTTATTTCATTTAAACGCCCCCACAAACTGGTCACTTCTACATCGTTGAGGCGTTAGCTACGAACCTTTATGAGTGCAGCAGGAATAGACAGTCACGTTTTTCAGTAAAGCTCACTCTGTGCGTGGTGCATCTACGACAGCAGCTGTCAATGCATTTGTCCCGCTGTCGACTATCATGTCAATTGCCGACTGGTCTTCTGCTTCAATTTTCAGAACATTTTACTATAAACCCTTGTTTACTTCAGACTTTGCTACTGAGTTGTTATCCTCACAGTAGATCTACTTGTACACTCAGCTATTCTTCTGCTGAGTTTTGTTTTATACATATAATAAACATATAATTTAAATGTTTTGTTATGTGGAACCATGGCTGTTTTATTGCTCTTAGTAGCAGCGTTAAAAACTACCATTTGTTGTCTCGTATATTTCGAACGGAGTCTGTGAAATATTATGAGAATTATACTAGGGCCGCGAAGCGGCCTGAAGTTATAATTCAAATTATATGAACAGATGAAGTGAGAAATATATGAGCTTCCCACCCTTCTTCCCTTCCTCCTATGGAGTCTCTCTTTTGCCTGTCTATTCCATGGCGTCAAAAAGCCAACGAAGCATCACGGAACCACGAGATCTAGGTCCCAGGGCCTTGTGGGTATACCCAGGTCCCTTTTATTGTTTCTTTATGGGGGTTCGCCCTTCTGATGGTGTTAAAAAGTGGTTTGAAGCAGTAACTAGGAAATTCCTACCATTTGTTGTCTCTTATTTCTCACTTCCTCTGTTCATATAATTTGAATTATAACTTCAGGCCGCTTCGCGGCCCTAGCATAATTCTCATTACTGCTATTTTTGTTTATCATACGGACTAACTGTTTCACACAGAAAGTTTGAAGAAATTCCGTTTTGGGCCGAAAATCGAGAGGTCGGTTCTTACACGGACAGCCTCTTAATACTATCAGGACCTTGTCAAGTTCTTTCAAGATATTTTCAATATGGCGGGACAGGCACCGGCCAGCCTCGGAAGTTCGTTCATTCACTGTTTTGTGGAGCGGGGCGTATTTTTATTCACAGCGACAGAGTCGAGCTCTTGTATTGCTTGGTTTGAAACTACCGAAAACCTGGAAACATCTATCTTCTTGGGATGGCTCTGAATTTGCTGTGTGGTTTTCGTTTGTTTGTGTTTTGCTGGACTCAGTATCATGCGGATCTTGAGCAGATGTTGAAGAAAAATCACTAAAATATTCGTCAAAATAGACATTGAAAGATGGAAACTTCCATTAAAGTAGGTCTTTAGTCAGAAGGAACTCATAATCGTCATTCAGAAACTGTAATTAATTAAATTCGTCAATTGTTTTGGGAAAAAAACAACAATAACAACAAAGTTTTGGCAGTAATAGTTGCAAAATTCGCCACACAATTGCTTTTTGCCTTTTATTTTCCTGAAATTTTATTGGTTACTTTAAACTAACCTTTAAATCTGATTGGTTGTTTTGTTTTACTGTCCCATTCTCATTGGCTGAGAAAAAGACGTGATTTAGAGCAAAAAATAGTGCGATTCGTGAATAAATCGCACCACTGAAAGCCAATCAGGTTGCAAGGATAACCAGTGATTTCAAAACGGATTTAATAAATACTAAAACTCGATAAAGAAACGGAGAACATGTTTTCTATTTCTTTAAAAAAAAACTGCCACGAAAAAAAGGTGAACAACTTGTTAACTTTGATCATCAAAATGTAAATTCTCTTTGCTCGCGCCATCATGCATTACGTCAACAGATCGTGCTAGTTCTGTTTGTATCGAGTTCCAGAAACACGATTTTTACGTATTTTCTTAGGACTGTTTTCTAATAAGCAATTAGATTAAGAGCTCGAGATTTCTATTTAAACAATAGAGTGTTTCTGTCGAGGAACTATCGGCTGATAGTTGCCCCGCGGAAATTTGATGTTCTTAATACAAATGTTCGCAAATATGCTAGTTTTAAGAACATCAAATTTCCAAAGCGCAACTATCAGACCGATAGTTCCTCGACAGAAACACTCTATTGTCTTTATTGCTCACCACCAAATTTTCTTCCGTGCGCCAGTTCAAAAATCATATTGAATAATTTTCAACTTTTTTAGATGAAAGCCGTGAAAGCCAAACGTAAAATTTGAAAAAGAAAACAAACAAAAACCCTCTTAATACAAATTCAATTGTTTATTTTCTATAAGCCCGCTTGTTTACAGAAATATTTTCACGGACGAATACTATCCATTCGGGTAATTTCCTCGGACGGGCACTATGGGCTGATAGTGTCTCTTCATGGATGAGCACTATCGCCTCACGTGGTCAATTTAAACCAATAAGAATCGGAGAAAATTTAGTGGTGAACTATCACGCATGGAAATCGAGAGCGAATAATTTAATTGTTTTAGTATAAATCTACTAGTCGTTCAAAACTTGATCTACATCCTCTTTACATACACTTCGAAAACGCCAAGAAGCAGCCGTCATTTTGTTAACAACGACACGCTGCTACGCTACTCACTATCTATCACGGAATTGATAGTGGGTAGCGTAGCCAATCAGAGAAAGGCATTCTGATAGGCGGAACGCTAGTACATTTGCATTAAAACTCGATAGAATCACGGTACATGTTTTCTATTTCTTAATTAATCAACGCAAGTTTGTCTCTCTTCACCTTTAAAAGGCAAGGAAAGCCACTGTAGGTATATTCAATTGGGTTTTTGAAGTTGTGAAAGTTTGCTTGGCTGTTTGTAGCAATCGCGCGTCATCCTGCTTGTCTCTCTGTACAATTTTAAGCAAAAAATGAGTCAATTTCAGTCAAGTTTACCTATCTCAGTCGTTGCTGGATTTGAGACAATTTCTGTGGAATACACTTAACGAATTTGCTCGCTATCTGCTACTCAGTTTACGGTAGAAAAGTCTGATTTCGAGTGTTTCGTAACGACTGACAGTTATTGTTATGTAGTACAACTTCAAACTTTGGACGAAATTTCACACCGGAAAAACACTTTTGGAGAACTTAACTGGTGAACTAAATGGAACTAACATAAAGTAGCTCGAAATAAATCTGTTCTTTCATACATTTTTTTAGGAATGGTTAGTAGATCGTGACTAAAACACCACACGAGTACATACGAGTAACATACGAGTACGAATAAGTAACATACAAGTAACATACGAGTAGATACAAGTATATACGAGTAACATACGAGTACTTACGAGTAACATACGGGTAACCTACCAGTACATACGAATAACATACGAGTACATACAGACACATACGGTAATATACAGGTTATATACCAATAAATTGGTTACATACAAATATATAGGAGCAACATACGATGGCGGGAGGGTAATAAAATGAAATGTACCATTTTTCTCTTTACATTTCATTTTCGCATATGCATCTTGCACACACCTGCGAGCGCGCGCAAGTGCCACACACGCGCGTACCACACCCATGCGCGTGTGCCACATACATGCGTCCGCCATACGCGCACCACACACGCACACACAAGCCTAGGCGCTGATGTGATATGATGCGACGTTGCGCGTAATAAACGCAGATTACGATGCTTGCACACAACATTTAGCGCGCGTAAATACCTCATAGAATTATATTCCTCGAAGTAATATGTGTGTGGCGTGCTGTTCAATGCATTGAAACCCTCTTCCTTTCCCCATGTAAGGGTAAAACTTTCAAATTTGCAAATTTTTGTTATTCTTTTATCATATGTGCATTTAAAATCTATATATATTTTAATCCAGATCAAATTTATTGTTTATGTACAATAATTCACCCTTCCATAGTGCAAGTCAGAAAACGGTTCAATAAAGACTGGAAACAATAATTTTACTTTGAAATGAATTTTCTACTTCACAAAGTGTTAATCAATGTATATTGAAAATTGAAAAAAATGAGCTATAAATTCTTTAGGCGGGTGACTGTAACCAGACATACTCGGGAACTGCAACAAACCATAGCGCTATGAAGATAATGACAGGCCTACACGGACTTCCCTCGTGAATTGTGGTAGCGATGCATTTTACTCGTATGTAATCGTATGAACTCGTATGTTACTCGTGTTTACTCGTATGTTACTCGTACGTTACTCGTATGTACTCGTATGTTACTCATATGCACTCGTATATAGTCGTATGTTACTGGTATGTACTCGTATGTTAGTCGTATGTACTCGTGTGCTGTTTAAGTCACAATCATGGTTTGTAGACTACACGCAAGCCAATTCAATGACAAAGTTGCGTAAGCAAACCTACTTGTAAGCTAATTAATCGCAAGAAAAAAAGATAACCATGTTATTGGCCTGCTTAGGGTCGGTCCGTATAATGAAAAACTGTGACCTTGGGATTGTGACCTCGGTCACAGTTTTTCACTATAGTTTATGGACCTCCTCAAGCTACGATGGCCGAAGACCAAGAGTTAATATGTATATTACAAGCAAGCAAAAATTGGTAAAATTGGCTGGCATAGAGAAGAAGTAAATGAATACCTCATCAACTACGTGGGCGAACTCACTGGTGGAAGGTCGAACCACGAGTGTTCTTTCCCCTGTGTGGGAAATCTGTCGACATGCGGTGGTTAGCTGACCAAGGACACACTATTGTGGGAGTGGAGGTAGCTAAGAAAGCAATTGAGAGTCTCTTTACAGAAAATAACCTGACTTTTACGCTGGAGTCAGTGAAAATGGCCGCAGGCGACGAGCCAGCCGAAGTCCAAAAAAGCAAAGAGAAGATCACAATCTTTTGCTGTGATTTGTTCACCTTCGAGGAAGAAGATGTCGGTTGGAAGTTCGTGGTTCCTTGTCTGCGATCGTAGCTTCAGCTAGAGACCGAGGCAAACGATACACGAAGAAAATGCATTCGCTTCTCGCCAACGATGGAAACTATATGCTGGAAAGCCATTACTACGAGATTGACCGTGGAATTAGGCCGCCGGCTAGCATTTCCAATGAACTAAGGAATGAAATTTAAGGGGAGGGTTTTACCATCAAGGAACTGGATGCTGACAGACAAGGGGAAGATCCTAATAGATCTTTATCCTTTGCTCATGACCGCCACAACCATTTGTTTAAACTGAAAGAAAACTAACGAACCACTACCTTTTTAGGTGAGGGTAGGATGCCAGACGATTTGTTTTGTTTTCGAATTCACTTGGACTAGGATAGGAAGAACCTTTAAAAAGTGCTTGATTTTACTTTGTTCACTCAGTAGTTACTGTCACGTTCGAATACTGCCGCAGTATCGGTCACGCCAAAACACTGCAGGACCGTGCAGACTGAGTAAGTTTCCCATACAGAGCCTTTTACGCGTTTGTCTATTGAATCAAAAGTCACATACATACTGCGCTCGTGCGGCCTGTGGATAAATGACAAACTTTTAATGTATCGAACACTCTTTTGTAACTAGAACCAAAAACAAAACAAAACAAAAATTGAGTCAAAATTAAAGGCCCAAACAAGTGTCTGCAGTCTGCATGGTCTACAGTGTTTTGGCGTGATCGATTCGCGGTATTCGAACGTGACAGTAAGAAATAATGAGTGAACAAAGTCGACGCAAACAAATAAAATCAAGCACTTTTTAAAGGTAATGGAACTTGACTCTAGCTTCTAACTGTCCATGAAGACAGCCAATTTTACTCTACATTTTTGGGGATTGTTTATTTTGGGGTTGCCTATTGAAACTGTCAGTGGAGTTCAGTTGGTTTTACGACAAACATGACGTCGGCGTGTGCATGGAATTTATAGCAGAGGGCAGGTCACGGAACATTAAAGATTTCTTCTTTTAGAGGTTTCCAAATCTTGATCCAGCTTGTTTTGAAGGCTAATCCAAGAAGACGATTCTTCCATAGATATAAATATTCAGGTAAGTATCAGCTAGCATAACTCAAGTTCGCAAATTTCACTGGAGTTCGTTAAGAAAGAAATTCGAGTTTTTTCGCTATTTCCAAGTCTAGTTGATATTTAGGCGAAGCTGCAATATGGTTACGTGATAATAGTCAGCGGATACCTAGTTTTTGAGTAGTGTCAGTTGACCATAAAATGGATGTCCAATATCAAAGATGTACGCTGTTAACTAAGGCCACGTGTCCTATTAGCTTGAGTATGGCCGCTATGTTGCGCGACGTCATCGTCGTCGTCTTTCTGCGTACGCGCCCACGAGCAATACCGTTAGCCACTTTTACCATAAGAAAAGCGATTCACGGGTTTCAACGAGTATGGAGCTCCGCTTGGCGGCCCTTCGGCTCGCCGGAGCTCCGCTATAAAGATAGGTTTCAGCCAACCGTGTTTGAATTATAAGCACTTAAAACTAAAACTAAATGTGTTTTTAATAGGTTGTATCGTTGCTATGGTACCCTTTTATGCCGTTAAGATGACCACAGCTTGTTTAACAACAATTGGCAATTTGTGTGATACCATTGTTTTAACATTACAAGTCAATTAGGTGTAGTATTATAGCTACTGACCGTTACCGGCCAGCTGAAAAACAAACTCGTTATCAGGGCCTTTTCTTTGGAATTTGGAAGGGAAAATTTGCAGGGAAAAGGCCTGGCAACCAGGTTGAATGTAAACATACAAATATGTGATTGCAATTTCCTATGGTCCTTGTTTACATCTGCCATAAGACTTGACGCAGTTTTGCTTCCTGTGCCTCAATCTGACCTCGGAGATTTTTGTTCAGATCTAATTTTAATTTATGCAAATATAAAAATGTACTTGAAGGTAAACACCTGAAACTTAGATGTCGAGAGTAGACATAAACACTAAGGAAAGTTATAAGCTGAGAAACATGTAAGAGGTTGATACCTGACACCATCCTCTGATATTAGCTTATCTTGATTTATCTTTTCTACGGGCTTATCTTGACACATAAAGATGTGTGTCTTTTTTATATTCTTTATTGATGTCACGGCAATTTGCAATGTTTGTAAAACCAAGACTCTGAGAGGCTCCATAAACAAAATTTTTATCAAACGCTCCGAATGCGTTATCAATTCTTGACATGTCTCGCCTGCCACACATATTGTCATTTGTTTTTATAAACATGAATAGGTGATGGACAAATTACATGAAAAACGTCTTGACTGCGATCGTAAATTTCACATCTGTTGCTTTTTATTGGTGTGTTTTGCGTTGCACTATTGCTTAATGTAATTTGCATTTTTACTTTAACATTTGTTTTTTGTTATTTCTTCACTATATTCTAATTGTATTTAAAAGTGATTGACCCACCCTCGCTATCCCTGCCAAAACAAAATATTTAGAATTAGCTTTTCCAATCGATCCAATCGATCAAAGGGGTTCAATATTTCAATTAAAAAGCCGAAATGTGTCTTGATTTTTTTTTTCTACTACGACTCCATTTTAATGATAGCTCATATTGAGACGATTAAAGTCCCTCAAAGTTCTAGTTAAGTGTTTGCTAGCAACTTCTCATTTAAAACCGCTTCAATATGCAAATTATCCGAAACTGTTCCCCATACATTTTTTGGAGTATTAGCCACAAAGATGCGCTTATAACTTCCGGTTCGCGGCTTCGCATGTCACGTTAGCACGTCCATGTTGTTTTGCGTTCTTTCTTCTGTTCTTCTCTAATTTTCGAGCAAAAGAGAGACTGCTCGCCGTCTACCATTCCAGTTGAATGGTTCACATTTCGGAATTTCAACAGTTCACTGGTTATTCCGAAAGTCTTCCCTTAATTAAAATTTCCGTTCCATCTGCCCCCGGTTCGAAAGATCAGAGGCAAATTTCAGCCGATGAAAATTAACATGTATTTTACTTGAGTCGCAGTAGGGATTTTGAGTCAAGCGACTTTAATTTAGGTGATGGTAAATTACTGAAAAAAATGGGATCAAATCAAAGGGAAACCGGCTTTTGTCTGAGAACGCAGGCAGTTTAAGTTAACCGAGTTCTAGTCAGCGGGGATCTTCTGTATAAATAACAACTTAAATTGTCCGTTTATTTTGGATAAATAATGGCTGCTGATTGATACATCTGAAGAAACCGTCTGGGTGAAAAGCATTTCCGGCACTAAGTGGGAACAACGGCTGTTGAAGGATCTTAATGGCTGGGTCTTAACGTTCATGTTGCCTTGCTTTTCCCTAAAGCAAGAAAAAACGTCAAAGAATTATTCTATTTACTGTTGCCATTTGTGGAAAAGGTAGCTGGCAGTGGCAAGTTGATTATATCGACGCAGACACTGATGATGAACGACACCGGAAGAGACAGCAATGGATCGGTAGATCATAATTTAAACAATGAAAGCGATGCGAACCCCAAGACTATTCTCACGATAATCTGCCTTCTCAATGTTCCACTGATGCTCATATCCATTCTGAGTAACGCTGTGGTATTGGGCGCCATCAAAAGAACGCCATCCATTCGCTCAACGTCGATGACTTTGCTCTGCAGTCTCGCTGTTTCAGACCTCCTAGTTGGTGTCATTGGTCAACCGATATACATTGCTGATCTACTGACAAAAAACAGTTTCATCTCTCAACTGTCGATAATGGTAGGGTTCTCTGTATGTACAGTTTCCCTCCTCACAATATCAGCTATAAGCGTTGATAGACTTTTGGCTGTTCACTTTCACCTTCGATACCCTACCTTAGTGACAAAATCTCGCGTTAAATACACTTTGGCAATAATATGGTCCATCAGCTTCGTCGTATCGGGTTTCAACCTTTGGAGAAAACGTGTCTATCACCTTTTGGTAGCGCCAGTGATCTTCGTTTGTCTGATAATTTCCTCATGTTGTTACATAAGAATTTATCAAATTGTCCGCCGTCACCAGTCAGAGATGCGGGCTCAGCAGCTTTCAGTTCAAAGCAGCAACAAGGAACGAGATGGTAGGCATGTGGTAGAATTAAGAAAAAGTGCAATAAACACATTTGTATTCTATATTGCTTTAATTATATGCTATAGTCCAGCGTATATTTTGTTGACACTCAATGGACTCTTACACATTAAATGGAAACCGGAATGGAACTTTGCTACCACTGGAATATTCATCAATTCAGCAGTCAATCCATTTTTGTATTTTTGGCGTCTTCCCAAGCTTCGAAAAGCAGTTGTCAATACAGTAAGACAGATGTTCTGCAAGCAAACGGAAGAGAACTAGAAGAAGAAGGAGAAGAAGAAGAAGAAGAAGAAGACGAAGAAGAAGAAGACGACGAAGAAGAAGATTAGAGGATCTTCTTTTTCATCTTCTTCTTCTTCTTCTTCTTCTTTTTCCTCTTCCTCTTCATCGTCCTCGTCTTCTTCTTCTTCTCCTTGTTCTCCTTCTTAATTCCTCTTCTTCTCCTTCTCCTTCTACCTCCTCTTCTTGTCTTCTTCTTCTTCTTCTTCTGTTCTCTTCTTCTTCTTCTCCTCTTCTTCTTCTTCCCCTCTAGAATCGAAAAATATAAAATATATAATGCGTTCGAGCAAATTAATAAGGGCGAGGTACCTTTTACGGGCTAAAATCTGTGGTTTGGTAAGGTAAGATGAGTTATTAAAAAAAAAATTGAAATGATTAATCTCAAACTATGAGAATAAAAACTAAAAAAATCTTTGGGGTAGCTAAACATGCTTCCACCACGAAAATCTCGATCAAAAAATTTCGCCTGTATTACAGAGCACACCCAGTAAGTGTACAGGACACCAACATAAAATTAGGATGCGCTCTTCCTTTGCTAGAACGCAATAAACAATATTGAATCTTACATGACGAAGTGTTTTGAAGTGGGACAAGAGGAGAATTAGCAATACACATTGAAGTTCCATTTACTTAATTCACTGTACTTTAAACTGTTATCATAATCATCATCGTCGTTTATTTAATAACAAAAGATATTGACAATACTCCAAAAGCGGCGAGGAGACCTTTCGTAAGCTCGGTAGCGATGAAGAACGCACGGTAGCGACTGGTAATTATTGAAAGGCTTTTGCTCTCTCTTATCTCTTGACAAGTAATACTGAGTATTTCAAAGCAACTCAATCTTGCTTTGTATCGTTTTGTTTTTGTTTTTTTGTCTTGGTTGTTGCTTGTGTATTTTTTGTTTTTTTCTTTAAGGTTGAGCAGCTCAGTATGGCACATCCGAGCACATTTAGGCACAAAAACAATATACATATTTTCTTTTGACAGGGTAAACGATGATGAAATACTCTTCTTCAACTATTTTTTTTCCCATCATTGTGAAGCCAGAATAAAACAATAAGAGCAATTTCGCGATTTTCCCTTTTTTTTTTTGCGTTGTTCTCATTTTATAAAGATTAAGCTGATTAAGATCAGTGAAACAGAAAGCCACAACAATTCAACAGGCTAGGCATCAAGCAAAGAGCAACGTGTTGGTGTTAGCAACCATCAAAAGATCACCTTCACTTTATTCATCGTCGATACTCCTCATCTACAGTCTCACTGTCTCGGACCTCGTTGTTTGTTTCATCTGGCGCAACCCGGCGCTCTTCATCGATACCGAGCTTACAAAATTGCATCTCGTAAAAATGTAAATGTAAATATTATTATAAATATTATTTATAGTGGTCATGCACTTAGCTATACAAGCAGTAAGCTTAGCTAGTGTACAGGCATGCCACTGAAACAAAGGAAATAAATGTTTCAAAAAATTTCAAAAACCCAACTGGCAGGAGGCAGACCAGTTGGCTATTTACAAAGCGTGACTGACCGAGGATTTGAACACGGGACGACTACCGAGAAACAAATCCCGCTAGTGGCAGGGTGGAGGCTTGAACTCTGGAGCTCCGGATTACAACACCAGCGCCCTGAACCACTCGATTACGCTGCCTCCTTTGTAATTAAAAATAAACCTCCTCTTCCACTAACTGCGTCCATTGCAATTGTACCGCAAAATGTACCTTCCATCTTGATGACCTACTCCGGCTGTTCTCGGCAACAAACACATTCTCTTTGCGTCGGTATGGTTGCACATCTCTCACAAGGACACCACAGAGCATTTTCCAACCAATCATTCAATTCAACTTGATTATTATCTCCCGCGGAATCACTAGCACGTTCTGGCTTCAAGAGCAGCCATACTAAAGCTCAAAAAAACAAACACACTCTCGGACGGAATGACGTCACGGATATGCGGCCTGGCCTTCAAGCTCCTTTCAAAATGGCGGCCCCCAGTGTCGAACTTTTCACTTCTTTTTCATTGGGATCGCATCCACTTTAGAAGCTAAGACCAACGGCGAGTAACTCAACTTAATGCGAACTTTTTATGTCAACCAACAACTTACCTAATTCAACTGTTTAATCTTATTGCTAAATAAAATTCTGTGACAATAACGTAGTCATACACTGTACCTTTGCAATGATGGTATCATCCTGTTGGTTTATCGCCACAACCCTACCAGAAGTATTCTCTAAGATAGCTACTTGACGAGCATTCATTTCTCTGTCAAATTCCAAGACAGTGTGAGTCTTGAAAAGAGCTGTTTAAAAACAAGCAATTAACTCAACAAATAACACTTAAAAAAG
>NW_028301555.1:77500-82500 GCF_042242905.1 Orbicella faveolata
CTATTATTTGCGAGAAGTAGGGAGCAAAACAGACAACAAACTCTCAAAATTCAAACACATCCTTTCAGCTAGACAAACAACGAACCCACGAAGTTCAAACACATCGATCCCTAAAATTTGTAATCAGTCTACAGTATTACAAAGGCGAACCATTATCTTTCAAAGCTGCTATTGTGATGTCACTAATTAATCTGTCCGCTCTGATTCTATCCGGCGGTTTTAAATTAGTCCAATGCGAAATATTGAGCGCTTTCCATTCGACCAAATTTCCGAAATTTTCGAAACAGAGGAAAATGGTACGGAAATTTCCTGGGAAAGGTCCCAGAAAATCCGGAAATTGTTGAATTTCCGAAAAGCGAACCATTCAACCCAAAATTCTGGAAATTCCGGGATGAAAATCAAATGGAACGAAAATTTCCAGGAAAATATGTTCGAAAATTTGGGTATAGCTCAGAAGGTTGTCTTCTTTTTCGGAAATTATGCAAATTCTTGATTTTCTACTCAGCGCTAGTTCTTTTGGCCGCGATTCATAGTGAGTTGGACATCTCACGCAAGGATGATGGCGACGCGTATTCGAAAATGGAAATATTTTAGAATCATTCCACTTATATGTCGATAAATACTAGTTGCAGCTAAATTCGTGAAGAAAACGTTTTATAAAAATAATGCCCCCGTACTGTACTCGTTTGTTTTGCGTAGGCTGGCTAGGAAATGTACAAAGATTTATAACGCGTGCAGAACCATTGTACGACTCATTTAACCTTTTGTTTTGCGACTTTTTCGCTGCTGTTGTGGTTTGTATAAGGTCCCTGCTGTTGTGGTCTATAAAAAGTCACGATGTCGACATATTAGTGTTCTGTTTGCTTCTACATATATTTGCGATTTAAACCTCGAAGTCATTGAAAAATTCCAAGCGAACAAAACTGTGTGGCTTGTCGTTTTCCACACTGGAAAAGTCTGTACCATTCGCCCATAGAAATTTCTGGAAAGTCTCACCGGAATTTTTGGTCGAATGGATAGCGCCCATGGTTTCTACTTTATGATTAGAATTTTTTCCAATCGCTACGATAGCCACACGAAATCTGCACAACCACAAGAGGGACGTTTTCCTATTTCTACTTTATGATTAGAATTTTTTCCTAGGTTTACTACGATGTAGGTTCTTTGATGGGCTGTGGAGAAGTCCATCGATTTTATCTTGAGCTCTTTCTTCTCTCGTTTTGCCGTTTGTAGCCTATCGATAAAGGTTTTACTACGAGTAGGTCAGTACCGTCCTTCTCGTGTTCTGGCAGACTTTGTCGTTTGACTGACACTAGCATTGTGGCGATCGTAGCGATTGGAAAAAATTCTAATCATAAAGTAAAAACAATATTCCGCATTGGACTAATTTAAAACCACCGGATAGAATCAGAGCGGACAGATCAATTAGTGACGTCAAAATTCAAACACATCCCTTCAGCTAGACAAACAACGAACCCACGAAGTTCAAACGCATCGATCCCTAAAATTTGTAATCAGTCTACAGTATTACAAAGGCAAACCATTATCTTTCAAAGCTGCTATTGTGAGAGTTTGTTGTCTGTTTTGCTTCCTACTTCTTGCAAATAATAATAAACTAAAATTTTAAGATTTATTATCTGCTAATTTTAAAGCTATTGTTAATGTTAAAGTTTTTGGAAAACCAGGAAACTATAAAAGTTCAGTTTTTCGAACCTGCGACAATTTTCTTGACCCGCGACCCGCGCCAATTAGATTATCTCTTGACGATCGAACCTTCCACTTTCGAACCTATGTATGATACATGTGCAGTTACCATTCTGATAGAAATCAAGACCTATTTAGAGCCAGAAGAAGCTTTTCTACAGAACTTAGCGACCTTATTTTTGTTAATTATACTTCAGACTTGCTGAGCGTGCTTTTAATTTGTATAGATAGTGCTGTCAATAGTATTTGACAAATATGACAGTGATTACTATACAGATACGCGAGCTAATTTTAAATATTCACACGAATTCAAAAGGAAGCAGTCTCCACCCGACGGAGGGGAAGAAATCCCAAACAGCATAAATGAAATAAGTGCACAACTTACAATCTTCGTTATGTCTGTGACCTCCATAGCTATTCAAGAAGGCGTGAATTCGCAGAACTCTCCTAACCTTCCCGTGCGTCCGCCAAACGACTGAATGCGTAAAAGCAATGGGAGTCTCGTTTTATCCGTTTCCGTTTTCCGTTTACCTTGCGAAAGCAAAGGAAACTTGTAATTGTCCAAGTTTATATCTAGATAGATATAGATAGATATAGATATAGATAGAGATGGAGATGGAGGTGGAGGTGGAGGTGGAGGTGGAGGCGGAGGTGGAGGTGGAGGCGGAGGTGGAGGTGGAGGTGGAGTGGAGATGGAGAACCTTAACCTCCATGGAGATGGAAATGTGCGATATTTCGTCGGGTTCGTAAGGTATGGCTGGTTTGCAGTGTCATGCCATCAAAAATAAAAATCATAACCATTCAATAAATTAAGTCAAGAAGCTGGGATAGAAAAGATGATTGGTATATAAACAACCTAGCCAAGATTTGGGTCTGTGCAGGTTTTCATTCTCCCGTTATTCGGAGAAGTGTTTCACACAAATTGATATAGCTTTGTATGAAGTCGCCATGTTTGTGTCCCTCCACATGGCGGCCGTAAAGTAACAGAAACATCTGTCATCGAGTTTTGCCATTGAAACGAAAAGTTATTGCTGTAGAGCTCCGAAACATTGAAATTAACACTTTTTATAGGGCAACAACTGTTTAGTTAGCAAAAACGTGAGCAATAACTCATCTTTTTGACTACTCAAGAGCCCTATCGGGCCGTCATTTCAATGTCACACAACGCACAAACTTGGAAATTCAAACGAGCCCTATTTCAAAATGAGAAACCCTGTCGAGCTTAAACGCTGCAAAACGTCGAGTTATTAGAGGGCCTTACGTCTCATGAAACTAAAATTTCAGAAGGATTGGTAATTTCTTATTTTGGAAAATGATGACGTCACATGAAAAGCGACAGTGATTCACAAGGCGTGACACGAGCTGAAGTCGTGTGACACACTCAAATACCTCCGCTAGGCGTCACAAGACAGTTTCGGAAGTTAATTCATGCGCTTTGTCATTTATTCAAGCGAAAGTTACGACCACGTCAAAGCGCGTTTCGTGGCGTTTTCTCCCCTGTCAGTTCTCAATTTCCTTATTTCTTGCTAGGGGGGAAATAATGAAATAAAGTGAAACGACCAGAAATCATCGTCTCCAAAAGAATTTCTCTTGTCTTTTGATTAAACCTAAGTCACAACTAATGTAGTGGTCTCAGGAGAAGCCATAAACATGTAAACAATCTCCCTCCCAAGCTGGTTACTCAGATTACATTTGCACGGAAGGTCTTATTCAATTAACTATTAAGGCTTTAACTGAAAGGTAAAAGGTGAATTCTGCGGAACCCGAATGCTAGATCCGGAGTCCAGCGAGCTAACCCGTTAGGCCGCCCCCCTCCACTTTAACCTGACGTAAATTCACTGTTTTGAATGTATTCTATTTGTATCGGCAATCCCTCCTCTGCCTCCAATGATTTCAACTGATTGAATACTTGCTGAACGTAAACGAAGATATTTAAGGTTCTTTGCGTTAAAAAAGGAGGTAAACGTTTAAAACAGTCGCATATTGTCACTGCTTAATAGTTCTTGATGGCACTGATTAAGGGTGGTCTTCCGCGCTGATGGTTCGAGAGTAAAAGAACAAAATAAAAAATAATAATGATAATAAGACCCCACAGAATACTGTGTCTTACAATATCCAGGTAGTATTACGTTATTTTTGTCTTTTACAAAGGTTCAATGTGTTTAGACCATTCTTCTTTGATTACGGATAGGCAAACATGTCACAAGCTAGATGTCTAGTCCTCTAGCTCGTTAGTTTCGTTTATCTCGATTTCGTTCTCTCAGTATTCCGTTTAATCACTTCATTAGTGTGTGCCTAAACGGAGGATGTAAAGTTTTATTGCAAAATTTATCTGCCAATGCACTCGCAAATAGACAACTACAATATGTTCCGTTAGTCACTGGATATCATTCGGGAATTAGTTCTCAATTTGCACGGTGAAGTGATTTGAGAAATTTAGAGAAGGCCGTCGTATTTAAACGTGTTTTTTACGATCCAATGTTTCTGGCAAATTTAAAGGGGAACTAAAGTCGTTTTTGTGACGTACAAAATTATGCAGAAACACTCAAAATGTTTTTAGGAAAGAACGAACACGGCAATGAGCCGACTTGACGCTTGAGATGCTAATATTTTCTGAAGTTAGAACCCACGTTTGGATAGAAACTGTATGTAAAAGAGATTTTTATGAAAGGTGATCTAAATTTGATAGTTTTTGCATCGTCATGATGTCTCACCTGTTATCGTAACTTTCGAAAGAAAAAAAAGTACAAATTGTTTTTATTCAGGATGATTAGTTAACTAAAATTGATATCAGTGGCTTAACACGATTGGTGGATTCTGTGGCAGTGTGGTTAAACCGTTCCAACGGTTTAAAGTGAAAACAAAATGTTAATTATATCTCCTCCTAAGTCCTACACGTACAAATGTCCTTCTACTGTTTTCGTAATTTTGGCTTAATGTAGAAGACGATTTAGTAAAGGAATAAGACATCCTGAAAGGAAAAAGAGAGACCTTGCGAAATATTACAACGGGTTGGCGAAGTAACATGTAATAATTTAACACTGTCGATAGCGGCCATGCTTGAAACTTTTGCCTACTAACGTGTCAAAATTTTGGCGCTTTTTGGCATAGTTTTGTTTTAATTACTTGTTAACGGCTGAAAACGCCTAAGAGTGGAGACATTGCCAAGTTAGATATTTCATCAACGTGAACTCGTCAGTTTTGTTTACTGCATGAAACATTAAAAGTTATGTTTTCGCTATTTTAACTTATGCTCTGGTTTCAGCGTTCAGTAACCGCTTTTAAAGGACCCTAGT
>NW_028301555.1:387500-487500 GCF_042242905.1 Orbicella faveolata
CACAAAGTCAGGCTCGGACATAACCGGCGAGTGAAAATCATTAAAGAGGTAAGCCTCCTCGAGCGGTTTCAAGTTCTTGAAGTAGAGTTTCTTCAAGCCGTCTACAACGGAGTTAAAAACTTGCGGGTTCTTGTGAGCATCGTTCTTTTTCATCCACGTAAACATGGTGGAAATATCTCAAGGCAGAAGATGGTAGAAGTCTGTTGAATGAATGGCCACGAGAAAGTTTATGCTTTTGATTTGCTTTCAGGTGAAACGTGTGAAAAGAAACGCCGCCCAGTCGCTCCCTTCCAATCTCAAAGAAAACTGAGCATGCGCACTGACCACTCTTTTTAGTCATTTCCTATAAAGTGACGTCACGAGTCTATATTTAACAACTGGGGTGTCTTTGAAAATGCTGTCATCTCTAAAATAATGCACATTGATATATTTTATTATTCTGCATGTATAAACGTAAATTCTGGCAATTTTTCACGAATGGATGGCACACCAAGGTGGAACAACTGGGACAACAGGTTTGCCCTGGAAGAATTTTGAACCAAAAAAATTGTTATTATGATATTCATTATGACACATTTATGGTCATTTATATTGACATTTCCCCATTTTTAACATTGTTTTATATTATCAGAGGGCTTCTGCTACTCCGTAACCCAAGTTTCTGCATGTTGATGTTATTAATACGACTGACTAGCGCAACGTAATTCGAATGCATTTCAATATACAATACTTCTTTATAATTTATCAAATACTTCAGACGTTTGTAAGTTTATTTTAAGATGTACAACGGACACAAGTTTTCAGAAATGAGCTGGCGAGTGACAGGACAATAGCCAACTTATTGCTGGTTTAAATTCCTTAAAAAACATTTCTTGATCTGATTTTAATGGATCGAGTCGGAAATCGAACTCAAAAGTTTCGTTTTCTCAGTTGTGATAACTGAACCCTTGGCTTTCATTTGCTCCACGTCTCTAGAAACTCTAAAATGTTCAAGCTTTTGTTTCAGTTCCCCCTTAAAGAACGTCTGGCGTTCATCTAACACAGTTGTTTATGCAATGGTTCAACATGGCCAGTCTGTGAGGAAAGTATTCTTCATTCGACCGGACAACTTTTGATGACCAGAAAACGTCTGCTCCGAATAAGAACAAGAACCCTTAAGAGACGAAAGGCGCGGTGCATGAATGCAATTGTAGCTCGACCTTCTATTCCAGGGCTTTTCAATTGGGTTGGCTGTAGCCACGGGTAACGGTCCGCCTCATAAAGTAGGCGTGCCAACTAACTGGCTTTGCTGTTTAAACTTCGAAAGCTACGACGGCAAGCCCGGTAACTTGCCGTTTCTCTGAGTGCTGCTATGAAAAGAAATTAGATAAAGATAAGGCAAAGTCTGCGTCAGGCCTAGTGGCCCATACTAGCTTGCAACACACTAGGTCCATACCGCCCCTCTGGATATCAGCCTCGTCGCTGAATGGGCCACCCTGGCTAAATAAAGTTTACCTTTACCTTTACCTCTACCGCCGGAGTATATCCTGATTTCCGTATTTCTAGCGCCCCTGGATGGGATGTTGATGCTAGTCTATCGTAGGGTTCCCCCTCCACCTCACATTAAGTATTCAATGTTTCCCCTTTTTCCGCTTCTTGGCGCGTTATAAGAATATTTTTTTAAGTGCTTCTCATTCTTCGATTGAAGATTAATAGCCTTATGAAAAGAAGGATAAATATATCATGTATGTGTGTTCAGTTCATGCATTTCACTTCAAGAACAAACCTTTTTCAGACTCTTATCCCAAAATCTTAATGGACTAGTTTCGGACTAAAATTTGTAATAAACGGACTCAACAAAACAGCCATGAAGTTAGCTGTTCTTAGAATTTCTTATGAGCCACAAATTTAGTTAACAATACAAACTATTGTTGAACACCAATTTTACTGTAAATTTCTTAGTATTAGAAAAACACTCCAAGAAATACAAAGTTGATAGAAATCAGCAATATATCGTAACATGTAAAAATCTATTATCACACATTTCTTTTTTTGTATTAAATTCACAACCTTATAAGGAAGTGTTCGTAGAAGGTTGTTAGTCTTCACAATATAATTATTTCATGGTAGGGCAAAGCATTTAGGATATAACTTTTCACACACTTAGAATAGTAAAACTTACACTAAGCCTTGAATAAAGTATATTTGGAAACTAAATTATAAATTAACTTTGATGTTATGAATACAAAATTTTTGAATTCATTCGTGGTTACTTCCTGCAGATAATGCCCGTTGATGTCTACTGATATTCGCATTCTGTTCATTCCACAATAGACCGTGCCTTGGTTCAAATAGAGTCAAGATGATTTAGGACGTCAATTTTGTAGCCGATTAGATCTCCTTTTAGAATAACCATAAAG
This sequence comes from Orbicella faveolata, assembly GCF_042242905.1. Classification (NCBI taxonomy): domain Eukaryota; kingdom Metazoa; phylum Cnidaria; class Anthozoa; order Scleractinia; family Merulinidae; genus Orbicella; species Orbicella faveolata. The sequence continues at coordinate 389,900 of NW_028301555.1, forward strand.
CTCCCGCAAATAGCTCTGATGACATATTAAAAACACTGCAATCTGTACATAAAATAATTTGATTACTTATGTGTTTGCTACGACTGTCAAGGAAACCTCGAAAGACAGACTGAGGAAAAAATATTATTAACAACAGTTCTAAAATAGGACTCAGCTTGGAGTGATGGAGGCCATCATATCCATGCATGGAACAGCTCAACAGAATTCTATTATGTGTTTGTTACAATCCTTAGCATTTATGCCCCAGATCGTTCAGCCATATTTAGGACTGGCTATTTATTAGGTTTGTTATGAAGGTCTTCTTCAAGCTGTTTAACTTCGTCCAAAATATGTTGGTGTTCTTCAAGAAGTTCGAGATACTCTTTCATCTTTTTCTCTCCTATTTCCTCCAATTCCTGAGAAAAAGCAAAAGAAATGTTTACATGTCAAAAATCCCCATGTCGCAGTCTAAAAAATTGTCAGTAACAAATTCGGATTTCAACTTTTCTATAGGTTGGCAAGTCGTGTGTGCATTAACTAACACATATGAAATAATAATTCAATTCCTTTAATTTGTTCGCTCTACTTAAAAAACTGACGTCAGTTTTTCATGCTTCTGTCCTGTTATTGGTCATGAATTTCGTCATAACATCGTCAGAGTAGCTGTGGGAAATTCATCGTCAATAGCAAGGACAAACACATGAAAAACTGACGGCGATTTGTTTTTTTTACAAAAACAAGAAGGCAGAAAGGACAAATTAAGTCGCATAAATTATAAATTCATGTGTCTATCTGCGTATTGACAATAAAAATAAGCCAATGATCACACGAGAATTTCTGCAGTTATTGTAAAAAGTACATTAAAGAACTTATAACACACCTCAATGTGCTTTGCAGCCTGTTGTTCACTCTCAATGTCTATGTAAAGCAAAGATCACAACAAAAATTTTTAATCAGAAAGCAATTTTGCTCAGAGAAGTCACTGGTTAGTAAATTATTATGAACGTTTTCAGTTCTATTTACGAAATTTTTTCCGGATTTATAGCGTCCCCAATTCGCACAGCAGTGCTGAATACCATGGCGCTTTTTTGAAACAGCAAACGAAGTACTGGTATAGAATGATGATGATTCGCATTTGCCTTGGTTTTGCATTTCTGCGCTCAGCGATTGGCCTCAGAAACTCGTGCCACTCTGTCATCCAATCAGATGTAAAACCAGGACTCAGTCGCACACGTTTTCCCGCGCTCCGGGTCAGTGACGTATGTTTACTTCGAGTTTTGATTGGTTCATTGGATTGAGTGTGTCTTTTGTGATAAGCTACAGTGATAACTTTGGTTTTGGTTTTACGACACTACATTGAAAGCCGTTCTATAAGCAATGATAAAAGAAATAACCCAAATTAAAAACTATTATATACCTACCTCTTTTCGAATAATCATAAATCTCCACACCACCTTGAACGCCTCCGACTGTAGTCAAACTCAACCGAATTCCTCTTGTTACAATTACTTCCATAACATTTTCAGTATTGTTATTTTCCTTCTGATCCACAGGATTCTCTTCTCCTTCTGCTTCGTGTTTATTATCCGGAGAACTGCCAGTAACACCCCTAGAAGGGGAGTCTGTTTCGGAGTCAACGCTTTCTCTATCTAGTTTACCACACAAATCAATCTTGTCGTCAACCAGTGCTGGCGTCTGGCTGGGCGTGGTCCCTTTATAAGGACCAGGGGAGACAAATGGTGCAGGTATGGAATTTTCCGTTGGACCATCTGCAGCAACATTTGTTGTGGTGTGAAGTAGAGTGATTGCACCTCCATTCAGCGGACCATTCTTTGTTCCTGGACGACTTAGCTCTGGAATGTTCATCGGATTAAAGTTTATAACAGCTGGTATAGCTGTCTTATTGGACGTGTGGGAATGCCGCATAACTGCTTTAGAGTTTCTATTGCTGTAGATGTATGGCACATGGTAAGCTGGGTTTTGCTGTTTAGCGGGTGTTGTCAGACCAATGTCTGATCTGATGTATGGAAGTGGAATCAATATTGGTCTAGAGTTATTCCTAGGCAGGAATGAAAAAAAGGACAAATGAGTAAAATGGGAGCCACATATACATGCTTTAAATTATCATTACGCCTCTGTACAAATTTCACCATGCCCCACCCCCCACCCCCAAGATGAGAAAGTTGGAGTTATCTCAGTAGATAATACATTGCATGCAGACTGTTCCATGTTGAAAGACTAACTATAAACTTCAGTCATCGATTTTTAAGAAACAAAACATTTTCTGTGTTTACAACTAGGTGTTTAGTATAAATCTACTAGCATTCTATCATGTAAGCCATTCTCGCATTGGCTATGCTACTTACTATGAGTCTATCTGTTCTGTTGTAGATAGTGAGTAGCCCAGCAGTGTGTGGTTGTTAACAAAAAGACTGCCACTTCTTCGCATTTTTGAAGTGTCAGTGAATAGGATTTAGATACAGTTTTGAGCGACTTGTTGATTTAAATTAAAACAATTCTGGATTATGTGCTCTTGATTTCTATGCATGATAAACATCTCGAGCTCATAATTTAGTTGTTGAATAGAAGTATGGCTTTTGGCGGGCACTTTCCTGAGGTTGTTTTCTAATAAAAAATGGAAAACAATAGAAGTCGGCTTAATTGATACAAGAATTGAAACAACAACAACATAATGCAGACAAAGCAGATTAGTCAACAACTGGCCAATAAATGTTAGCACTGACACTTACTCGATTTGCTTCGCCTCTGAATCAGATAGGAAAGGGGATCCATTGTCCTCATTCTTTGTCTTCTGGACATCATTTGTTTCATCTGTTTCTGCCTTGACAGGACTTTGTTCTTTAGTAGGCTTCTTGACATGGTAATGTTGATTAATCTTTGGAGTTCTTTGAAAAACAATGACTTGCAATTAACATTTGCAAAATAAAATTTTGTACATCAAAATTGTGCAAGATCATTTCACAGTGTAGACCACTAAGTCAGGGAAGAAGCTAAGAGCCAGCTGATGGCTAACTTCACAAGCTGAAAGACAGTGTACTGCCAGCTGAATTTTGGGTAATTCAGAAGGTGCACAGACCGGTACACTTTCAGTACTCTAAGAAACCAGCAAAACACTGCTCATTTACCTCAGAGGCACTGGTGCAGAAGTGTTGATATATTGAAATGGTCCCCGTTTTGCCTCTCTTCGGCTTGGATACAGCAAACTGTATAGTGACTCCAATTTCCCCTATATGTATATAACAAAAACAAATTTCAACTTTGGTGAGCCATTCTAACAGAACATCACATGAACATAATATTATATACAAGGAGTAAAACATAAAAAGCACACAATACAAGTTCATCAAGATATATAAAAAGTTCTCAAAGCTAAAGGGCTTAAGGTGGCCGAACACAGTTTTCCGGCACGCTTTTGCTGATGCAATTCAGCATGCGTACAAGGACTAAAGAAAACAAACATGCCGTCAATAGAGCGATCATTTTGTTTACTCAACACCCGCAGTATCTGTGCAATTTTTCTCTATAATTTAATGCAGTATATTGATGACTTAAGTCTTTTATCACAAAGATATGTTAGACAAGGTAACAATGCAAAGAACCTAGCAATTCTCAGCTTTTTCTTTGTTACCAAAAGAACCCAGTTAAATGCAGTGCATGCGTACTAAGTCAAAAAATTGCGATTCAATGAAAATTCGCACTCTCGGAAATACACCAATTTCTCGAAAACCACTCATTAGAATTTCACGAAATTTGGCATGAAAATACTTTAGGAAATAAGTAACTGGAGTATTGAAAATTATTGAACTTTAACAAAGGAAATTCTAGATATTCCAGTGAACCTTCAACAAGGGATAATTAAAGATCTCTCTGTTAAATTATTAGCAAAATGGTGTTAACTTGTGAGAATCGTTACAGGCTTGTTGCATGCAAATTATAAAGAAAATCTAATGACTAGATTTTGTACAAATTAATGAAACCGATTTTGAAGGCCTGTTTATTTTTATTCATGTTGCCATGGCAATGGTACATATGTCAGCTTAACCATCAAAAAACCAAAGTTGGTGTTGTTAACTTCCTTGCTGCCATTTTTGGCAACTGTGAGATCAAGGGTTTTAGAGAAAAAGGTGAATGAAACACAGGTATCAAAAACTGTGTTCAGCCACCTTAACATCATTAGAAGTTTTGCATGCATATGCTGGAACAATGTGGTATCCTGACACATTTACAGTCAAACTTCAATCATGGCCAAAAGCAGTTGAGACAGTCGCCTAAAAAAACCTGTTTTGTTGAATGCCTGAGATTTTCGATCTCCAATTTTCACATTTCCACCCCCTCTCCCCTTTTCAATGTTGTAACCACATGACAGTGTCCACAAAGCGTATTTCAACATTGAAAAGGGGGAGAGAGGGGTTTGGCTATCGACAAAAAAAGATGTTTTTTTTTTTTTCAGTTATGGAAGGACACTGCTAGAAAGTGTTTGTTTTGCTCAAATGTGTCAACATTTTTGTCTGTCATTGTAGTTTCACCCAATAATAATTTTAACCACTTGCAACTTGCATCTAGCTACATTTTCATACTCAGGCTTTCCGTTCACATGGGCCAAAATTCAGCCCGCATCATACTTTGTTGGTTTCATATTTCTTGGTTTCAAAATTGCGATTCATTTTGTTGCTCACATGGCCTCTGACGGCAATTCACAGCAGTGACCCATTGGAACAAAAAGAAAACCATTTCTAGGAGAAGAAAATTTAAAACCCTGGGAAGGCAATTTGCCAAGATAAAATAGAAGAAAATTGTTGCAGCTGCAATAAAATAGTATCATGCAAATTGATCAGCATTTCTTGAAACCATGTCCCAATCCCATCTGGAGCGGCACTGCAGTTTGGCTGATGACAACAGCAATGGCATTGGTGTTGGCAATGGCGAAGACAATGACATTGATGATGGTGATGAGGATGGGAATGAGACCAATGACGTATGAAGTGGGCTGATTTTGAATCCTTGTTGACAATGGATGTCTTATACCTTGTTCACACTAACATGTTAAACATGTTTAAAAGTGGTTTAACAAAACAAGGTTAAAAATTAGTTGCTAATACGGTGTACACCCCACAACTTAACAAGGTAAAAACCTGTTTGATTAAAATATGTAAGCAAGGTGGTTTGAAATTTGTCCTCTCAAAATGACTGCAAAGCATAATCGACAAATTAGACGAACCTAAACCTGGTTTAATTAACCTAGTTTAGTTGGTGTGAATGGGGTATTAGATTAATAGTAAAACTAATAATATATAGATTTAGCCAAGCCTAAAAGCGGAGCTCCTGGGCCAGGTTGTTCACAGCCCAATTAAGCTAACCCAGGATATGCGAGAATTTAACGGTGAGGTTTTCTGTTTCTGTTGTTTGGCCTTCTGTTTTGAGTTTGAATAATCTTGAGGTTCTCAAAATATACAAAACAAAAGCAGCGAAAAACATTTGTAGACAAGAAAAATTATACTTCGCTTAACTTTTATAATCCCGGGTTAGCGTTAACTGGCTTCCGAACAACCCAGCCAACAGGTTAACGTGACATGAGCCTGTGATCCAATCGAAAACCAGCACTTGGTCAGCGGTCAACTTCAAAAAACACATGACCTCAATGAGCTCTAAACTTGAGCCCACGATATGGTCATGTGATACTGGTCAGCGGATACCTTGTTTTGACAGGTGTCAATTGACCATAACATGGATGTCCAATATCAAAGAAGGACGTTAGAAACTGAGGGTGCATGTCTCTGTCAGCCCATTAGCTGGAGTATGGCCGCCATCTTGCATGACTCCATCGTCATTGTCGTTGTCGTGCGTAGGCGCCCACAAGCAATACCGCTAGCCATGATAACTATGAGAAAATCAATTCATGGGTTTCCTTTTCTTTCCTATATGGGTATGGGGCTCCGCTATTACACACTCAATCAGATTTGTTCTTGTTTGCTTACATGACACACTCGCTGGTAAACTTCCCCTAGCCCGGCAAGCTCTGCTTGAATACTTTCTTTCTCAACATCAGATATAATTTTGCTGTTTTTGGACTTGAGTTCCACTGATGGTGAAACAATATTGTCTTCAAAATCACTTTCCAGAGGCCTGTTTGGTGGGGTTGAATAAACTGACCTCCTGTCGTTAATAAAAATGTAAATAAACATGAATCAAGATGGCTTAAAATAGGCCAAGTCACACATCCTTACATATACTTCAAATCAAAAGTCATGTTTTGGAGCAGGTAAGTACTTGACCTGAAGAATGCAAGTTTGAAACAAGAAATGAAAAAAAATTCTATTAATATTAAATGAATTCGTTGGTAAAGATAACTTATTGTTGGGTCAGGAATGCTTCATTTTGATTAAATGTAAGATCCACAGGCTAGCTGTCCCTCAATTAATAATTTGCTTCCTGAACACCAGTTTATTGCCAGGGGTAACAGTGAATACATTATATTTAGTATAATTCAGTCAACAATGTGTCCAAGGGAGTGGCTGTCAGGGTGCAATATAACCAGCCTTACTAGCAACAAGCTTTCGCAACACCTACCTTGCCAAATTTTTCAGATTGTACATAGTTGAAGTTCCTGGTGTAGGGGATGGTGGCTCAGTTGAGCGGCACAGTCGTATCATTCTGGGCTGGGCACGCTAATGAATAATAACATACAGCAATATCAGATGGACAATTCACAGATCAGTAGAATATTGCAATTATATACCTGCCAGTCCTCAGGAATTATCAAAATTATTGATCTCAATTTAAACTATCAGGCCAATTTCTCATGCCTGAATATAGTCTAAATCTACAAGTAGCTGCACTGTACAGGTAGTCAGAGTTCTCATGAGCAACTCAGTAGGCTATCTCCTGCAACCTTCAGACACTCTCTGTTGGTATCATTCTTCAATAACATTTAAATCATCATTGATTTACATCTTACAAAACCTTGTAATTTATATGCCTTCCTGCACAAATTAGATCTTTTGTTGTACTGTAGATCAAGACTGCACAACATCTTTTGAAATCCTGGTACTCCAAAGACAAAAACCTAACACTTTTAACTCAGAAATTATTAAATTGATGTTACTTCAATTTTATGGGGTAGTTTTAAAGTAAGGTAAGATGTGAGGGGTATCTCAGACACATCAAAACAGTGGGAATAAGGACAATAACATTTATGTGTCATAATTATTTTGGCTGAGGTTTTTACATTTAATTTTGCTACAGACAGTCCCAGACATAAAACACTGAGTACAAACCTTGATTTGTGAAGCAGAAAATCCAGTTTTCTCAGCAGCCTTAGGCAATTTGAAGGGATCTGGCCTCCTTCTCTGTATTCACACAAAAAATTAAACAAAGTTAGCAACTAGTGAAACTGTGGAACCATCAGGTCAGTCTGATCTTGATCTAAGAATTGTAGGTGTGTGGTGGAGATAGAGCAGAGGCGAGGGGCCATCCACCACTCCGGAAACAATGAACTTTGCCAGTAGAGGTGTGTGGAACAGGGAGCACATGAAAAATTCAACAGATTCTTAAGAAGCACATGGCTTCTGGTGAAGGTGACTGAAAATCTTTGACTTATGCCATGACTTCAATATCAGTAGTTGATAAACATACTTTCATGCAGTCAGAGATTTAAATTGGTCAAAGAAAATCATGCCCATCAAAGAGACTGTGTGAACAAGATGCCACAAAGAAACTTTAACAGTGACAGTATTATAGTGAACATCTCTTTAAAGTATGTTCTTTAAATTGAGTCATACTGAAAAAAAATGTAAGGAGAATCAGTCTATAATAATTATGTGGCTTACATATCGATCATCTTCTTGTCTGGCTTTCACACTACAGAACTGACCACGCCCCTTAGCAAGGGGTGGAATTGTCTGATGTGTCCTTCCCACTCGGCCAGGCAATACTTCATCCTACAGAGAGACAAATACATGTTACAAATAAGAAACATTGCCAGTTAAAAAATAACAAAAATCTGTTGGTGATGAAATTGTTTCTAATCAATTACACCTCGACAATTTCAACATCTCAAATACCTTAATATTAACTTTGATACCATTATGGTACAACTTCAGAACTCAAGTGACTGTGAATGCCTCATACCTTGGTCAGCGATAGAGTTCAAAAAAAGTTTAATAATAAGTTTGTCACAAATCAAGGAAGGAGTAAAGGAAGGAGTGAAATTTGCCCACATAACTATACAATGTGGAAAAGCTATATTCCAAGTCAAAAACTAACTTACCATGTTATGATAATTTAAAATATCCCTCAACAAAAGTGGAATTATGTGCAGGGCTCAAAACTGTGATTTACTTGTTGCCAATGCGACAAAAAATCAAGTGTAATGGCAAGCAAATATTAAGAACTAGTCGCCAGTGGGTGACTCACTTTTTCTTCCGTCAACCATTTAACTTCAAAGGAAAACTCATACTTACTTTTAAATTAATTAATAAATTTATTGATTGAACGCTGTATGCCTTACACCTGCACATACCAAGCTTATATAATGCCCTGCAGGTGATGTATAAGATGACTGTCCATATGGAACAGCAGCTTGTACCAAACCTTTCGGAGGGAAACCATTGGCAAAGTGTACTTGTCTAGTGGCGTTTGTTTTGTTGTCCTTCATCATTGTCAACTGACAAATGCTGTAGCTGTGCACTTGTTTGTCTCAATCATTTTAAAATAATGTTGCATCTTCTTGTTGTCTGTGGAAGTAAACAAAAACTGCATGCAATGACCAAGCTGATTCACTGTAGACTGCAAGAAATCAACTTCCTCTAGATGACAACTCTCTGGATTATCAGGGAGTCTCCCAGACACAGACTAAATCTCCCAGTCTCCTGCATGTAGTTGTATGGGTAACAGACCTCCTGGATTTGACATTTTGGGGGAACATTTTGGAATATTTGATGTACGCTTGTGGCTAAAAACAATATTTTTCAGGGTTGGGAAGGTAAAATTGGTGACCTCCTGGACTATTTTCAGGTTGGCATGATCTCTGCGTCTTCCACCTGGAAAGGTGCTTAGTTGTACATGCTTTGGATCTTAAGTGTCATCATTGTCAGAGAAAACTAGGCAGGACCAAAACATTGACTCAGAGGTCGGCTGTTTACCTTCATCTTCTCACAGTATAAAAGCTATCTGAAAAGATAAACAACCATGGCATTTGCCAAGGTAGGCATTCGTCTTTCTTCGAGATATCACCATATCATGATTTTGGCCTCTCAAGCAGTCTAAAATGGCCGAAATTTTGGACATCTTTAGGTGAGCCTAAAAGATACTTCGTACAAATTCCAGAAACTCTTATTTTCATCCGATAGTATTTGTCTCTTTATTTAATTAATATTGCTGTAGTTGACTATGATATATTTGAGGTCTTTTGCTTTATTCTACAATTTTCACAAGGGGCCAAATGAATATTGCCCCCGAATTGTTAATGAGCATGATCCAAATTTTAGCCATTTTCAGCAAGTCAAAGTGTGGCATTCTATTTCCACAAAAAAACATTTTTGTGATAGTCTTTTACACTGTTATCAATATCCAGTTTAGTTAAAATTGGTATCTACAGGCAAATCGGAGTGATAATTGGTCTTGCAAAGTGCAATAAAAATCATCAGTCAGAAATATTTCTAGACTAGTAGTAATCAGAGATTATGAGAGTGTGTTCGATGCTCTCACTTTAATATACAATCATATATCGTAAATAAATGATTCCACTAGCTGACTTTCAACCTTTGTCTACTGCTAAAATCAACATTTTTCACCAGCAACCAAGGTTTTACAGTCAGATATGCATAGTGTCAAAGTCCATGCTAGCGAAGAGGTCACAATTTGTTGATATGTTGCGTGACGCTGCCAGTTTCTGTAGTCTCTCAAGTTTCATAGAATATTTTAATTACGTACATTATTCTAAGCTAGCATTTGCAGTCGTGTGCTCGTTTCGCGACTAATTCGAGTATTTCCCCTGATGAATAAAGTAGTCTTATGGATCTTGCCTTCAGAGTACTTTTCCACAGATTCCAAACAATAAAATTTCGACCGGATAAAGACTGAGCTATCTGTCGTGGCTGGAACTAATCAACAAATGCAATCAAAATGTAACTGTTCCCACGGTTATCATCCCAAAGCCAAGTCGTGTTAATAAACAAGGACAATTCCGTCAGATTGTGATAAATGCTGCCGTCGAAGTGTTTAAATTCGCCAAAATCTAATGCTGAGAGCACATAATAGCGAGGCGTACAGCGACTGAATGGAAAGAAGTCAACAAAGGATCCATCGGAAAGACGAGCTCACATGGCCTGCTCACATACTCACATGTTCGCCACATGTCTTATCACATGTCTTAGCTACACATAAGACTATAAAAGCCTTGTATTGCAGTACATTGATTCATATAATATATGTTCAAGTAAATCCATGTCCACAAAAATTGTTTGATAAGGCTAATTTTGTTTCAAGTGACCTGGTTCAAGTAGCCACAGTTTGTGACGACACTGGTTTCTGAATCCCCTACCACTGAAATCCCATGTTAAAGTCCTGGGCTTATATAACTTAATAAGCAGTTTTGGGTGGGCTTATAAATGGGGGGAGGCTTATTATTATTATTATTATTATTATTATTATTATTATTATTATTAGCATTAGCATTAAACGGTACCAGTTTACTGGCCGTGACATGCCCCTGCAAAAATCAAGCGGGGTGGCCATTTTGGTGTCCTTACAGGAATGTGGTTTTTTTCAGCATAGAACTGTGCACAGGGAAACCAACTCTGAAAAGCCACAGGTCAAAATTAGGTTTGCGTTCCACTTCGTCGAACGCAAATACACTCCAGGCAGCTACACGTAAGACTATAAAAGCCTTGTATTGCAGTACATTGATTCATATAATATATGTTCAAGTAAATCCATGTCCTCAAAAATTGTTTGATAAGGCTAATTTTGTTTCAAGTGACCTGGTTCAAGTAGCCACAGTTTGTGATGACACTGGTTTCCCAATCCCCTACCACTGAAATCCCATGTTAAAGTCCTGGGCTTATATAACTTCATAAGCAGTTTTGGGTGGGCTTATAGATGGGGGGAGGCTTATATCCAGGGGTATACAAACGGAATAAAAAAAATGTTTCAGAACGACAAGATAAAACATATCTGAGAAATGAATTAAAGCTAATTAACATACCATTTCATCTAGAGCTATTACCCTATTACTACTTTATTACCCTATAACTTTCGATTAAAAATTTTGATGTTTGGAAAGGAATGCACAAGTGTATATATTAGATGGGCTTATATCCGGAATAATATCTTTGTTGACAAATAGAGGGGCTTATATCCAAGGGGGGGGGGGACTTTTAACTGGGGGGGCATTAAACATGGGATTTTATGGTGCATGAGTAAATGGTATCAGTGATCATTGCAAAGTGCCTCTTGTCAACCCCCCCCCCCCCCAAAAAAAAATGGCAGGTTCAATCAATAAAATTGTGTAAAGAACCACATATTTGCACCCTACCACACCCTTCTTATCTGGGCTCAGATTTCAAAACTACTCCAAAACACCTTGAGCTTTAGTCTGTATCCAGGAGACTCTCAAACAATCAGCTGCCAGTAAAAATCACCATCTACTACATGATCTTGGCTACCCAGCAAGGCATTTGTCTACTTCTTCAGAAAAAGATGGAAACATTGGCTGTTCACTCTAGCAAGAGCTGCCTGCATAAAAACTGAGTGAAAATTCTGCATCTCTGCAGTAAGTCTGAGCGATTAAGAGCATCCAAACACTGGTAAACTGAGAAATTTTTTTTTTCCCACTTGTGTTATAGACCGGATTATCTTTCTTATATCAAAACAATGCTTTATATATAACATCATCTCTACCACTTGTCCCAATAAAACTGAACTTTCATGTTTTTTTCTTAATACCAAGTAAGCTTAATTAACGAATGAACGTGATTTCGAACCTGCATTGAATCGACAAAAATTTGCTGCCCTCTGTATTCCAGAAAACAGAGCACACAGAGATAAGGTGTTACAGCGTTACAAATAAGCTCAAGTGTAACCGTCAAAATGTTCTTTTGGTCAAAACTAATTATTTTAAGCTCACTGTTTACCAAATCGTAATTAAAACAATCGCTGTGTGTATTTCATGAAGTTTGTTTTTAGCACTAAAAATTAGTCCAAAAGACTATAACTCACAAAATAATACTACAAAAAAGTTTGGCATACGAAGCCTACCAGTATTTAACTAAGTAACAGCATAATTTTCCCACAAAAGGTCTTGAAACACTGATCATAACTTACCTTAGAGTTTTTTTTGTCGCCAACCAAGGGCAACGTACCAAAGCCGAAAAACAAGTTGAATGTCAACAAAGAGACTTAACTTTCAACCGGAAAAGATTGCCCCGATGTTGCACAGCAACATGAATGGTTATTGGCCTTTTCCTCCCCAACTGACAAATTTGTGCAGTTTGACTTCTTGCACCCGACAAAGTGGGTAAATCAGCTAAATAAATTGACAACTGCATTGACTTCGTGATCTTAGTTACCACGTGACGTCACGAATTCGATTAGCTTCGACGCCAGCAATAATAAAATATGCGGTTGTGCGCCATAACACCCTCTCTGTTGTTTAAGATTACCGCGGAATTATTGATGAACTTGCACTTCACACTCATGGCGGGCGTTTTAGTCTTCGTAACCTGGTAATGGAGGTTTTGCGCTCCAGTTTCCTTCAATCGCTCCCTGCTATCTCTGAAGCGATAAATTCAGCTTCCTTACTTGCAATTGACGCGGAATTTTCGGGCCTGAACGTGAAATGGGGAGTCGAAAACTCTTTCGACACGCCACAGGAACGCTACTCTAAACTCAAGGAAGGTTCTAAAGAGTTCATCATTATTCAATTTGGATTATGTACCTTTACTTGGGATAAAAAGCAAGAATTGTACATCGCAAAGCCTTTTAACTTTTACATCTTTCCAAAGGTGTGGAATAGGCAATGTCCAGATGTGCGCTTTTTGTGTCAAAGTTCCAGTCTTGATTTTCTTACTGAGCACGGCTTCGACTTCAACAAACTTTTTCGTGAAGGAATTTCCTATTTGCGACCGTATGATGAGCAGAAATTGAGGGAACATTTTCTCGCGAGGAACACGCAAGATTCATTTGTTTCAACTTCGTTAACCTCCCCGGATTCCACTACTGAAGCAAGTGGGGGATCTTCTCAGAAGAGAGCAACTGTTCCCCCGGAACACAAGGAGTTTGTAGAGAAAGCTTGTGACAGTATAGAAGAAATGCTTAAGGATCCGGAGGGGAAGGTCACTCAGTTTCCACCATGCAATGGTTATCTAAGAAAGCTGATTTACCAAACTGCTAAACAAAGATTTAAGTCTGGGATCCACATGGAAGCAGCAACAAACGAGAAGAAGGAACGATTCATCGTGGTGACTAAGGTCAATGAGGATGAAAAAAAGAAAATGCAAGAAGAAAAAGAGGCAAAAGAACAAGAATTGATTGAAAATGCTGTTGGTTTCACACAAGTTGTGAAAATGATCTCGCAGTCTGGTAAATTGGTTGTGGGACACAACATGTTTCTTGATCTGATTCATGTAATTGAGCAGTTTTTGTGCCCACTGCCAGAACAATTTGATGACTTCAAGGCTACCATCAGTGCAGTATTTCCAAGGCTTATTGACACAAAAGTCATGGCAAACACACAGCCCTTTAGAGATCTTATTCCTTCTTCTGTACTGGCAGATCTTGTTAAGCAGGTCTCAAAGAAACCATTTCAGAAGGTTGCGGTGCAATTTGACGAGGGGTTCAGTGATTATGGAGATAGCAATGAGAAACCTCATGAGGCAGGTTACGATGCTTACATCACCGGACTTGCATTTATTTCCATGGCAAACTACCTTAGTTCTTTCCAAGAACCTCCAAAGATCAACATCATACCAGATTCTTCCTTGGTGGTTCCATTCTTGAACAAACTTTTTGTCATGCGAATGGAAGATGTTCCTTACCTGAACTTAGCAGGGGCTGACCTGAATCCTCCCCGTGATCATGTGTTCTATTTAACATTCCCAAGTGACTGGAAGCAAGGAGACATTCTTGACTTGTTCAGTAACTTTGGTTTCGTTTATATCTCCTGGATCAATAGCACCTCTGCTTTTGTCTCACTGGCTCGAAGGGAGAATGCCAACAAGGTGTTAAGTACACTAGATTGTAAAGGAGAATGTTTTACTATAGTTTCCTATGCTGAGCACAAGCGTCAGTTACATGGTGTGCATGACGAAGGCTTTGAATATGAGAGGCATACACCTCTTAAAAGACCAAGGCACATGGAGGTCACTTGGAAAACTTCATCACCCAAAGAAATCCAGGTAGGCAAGACAGAAACCAATGAAAGCAGTGAACCAGAAGAAGGGGAGATAGTGGATGATGAAGAATCTCCAGAGCCTGCCAAAAAGAAGCAAAAGAAAGACGAAAAAGTATTTGAGGAACCTGCTGATTGGTGAGGACACAGCACAAGGGGTAGATGTGCTTTCCATTGAATTATCTGTTGAGTAACTTTACCTTCTTTTCTACGATTTGGTGTTAATATATGAATGTTTTTAGTTAGGCCAGTGAAATGGCTGTAGATCACTTTTTCATGCAGAGTCTGTACATACTCAGTGATTAATAGTGAAAAAGTAATAAAATAATATAGATGTGTTAATGATACATGTAAAAACGATCATTTTCCAGTCACTGTACATAGTGTGATGTAGTTTAACTTGGTGTTGGCTTGTTAAGTATTTAAAGAAAATTGATCAGTACAAATATTATGGACATCAATAGAGTGGTAAAATTTAGTCACTAAATTTTGGCTGTTGCTGTGTCATTCTTGATCACGTGAATTAAAATTTTTGTCACATGGACACTATAATTTCATTGGTGAAGCCAACACAATGCTGGTAGTCTATATTACACTCAAACGACATGTGCATACACTATTATTGATTTTAATCTCAGACAAAAAAGTAAAATTTACGATCCAGTAGTTCAGTCAAAATCACTTGATTGCTACAACTTAGACCACTCACAGAGAAAGTTGTAACAGTAGTTGTAGGGCACTGCACTTTTCCAATGTCATGAAATACTGTTATCATAATTTACGAATGAAACTGTAAATTCAACAGACTAATAAAACTGCACTGTGTACTTTACAATGTAAATTGGTACTGTTTGTGTCACAGGATGAAACTGTTACAATTTGATATTAATTGCATTTGGTCTTCACTGGGAAACTACATGTAGGACACAGGGTTTGTGTCCTGGTTTTTGTTCAAAAACATTAGGCCCACTTTCACTACACCCCTGCTGTCTTACATAAGGCCCCTCTTGACTAATCCCCCCCCCCCTTTTCAGCACTAACAGCATTCCCATGATGCATCTTGAAAGTAACTGCTATTTCATTGATCAACTTTAAGCAACAGTCTTTATTATATGTATCTTAAAGGAAACCTCAAATTAAGAATACAAGAGCATCAAAATGGTACAGTGATAGTCAAGTAAGAAAGATTAAAATCAAGCTATCTCCAGTTGAAGCTCTCATAACAGGCTGCAAGGAGAGCCTCTTTTTTGGTCTCTTGTTGAGCAGAGAGGAGTAGCCGTAATGAGAGCTGGTGGCTTACGAGGCACACTCATAAGCAACCACATAGCCATTAGAGGTTGGTCACTTTCCTAGGGCTTTTAGCATAAAGATTTCAACCTTGCTTTCAGGGTAACACTCCTTCCTCAACAGTATATATCACCTTGAACTGTGAATTTGAGATCTTTAACAACAAATTTATGATCAAAGTGATCAAGTAGTTACAGTGTATAAAAGTTCAAGTAGTAATATGAGTCAGAATCTTTGAGTAGTCACTTATAAGAGCTTAAACGACAAAGAAAAAGACCAATGGTAATTTTAAGAAGTCGTTGCATTCATTTATGGGAGCAGTCACTTATGACAGCTTTCAATTACAGAATTTGAGTAACAGTAAGGGTTTTACAAAAAGAGGTTATAACTAGAACTGGGTTGCTTGCAAGAGTGGTTGCAACGAGAGCTTTAGCTGTACTAACAACTGGCTGAAAAAGGTAAAAATAAGCTGATGTAAGTGATATTCTGTGAAATTTATTTTGCATGCACACTTGGGGAACCTTTTCTTTTACCTTAAGCATTGTAATGCCAAGGAACAAACCATTGCATGATGTTTTTGCAACTCATGATCTTATTAGTTAAAAAAAGTCATAAAAGGTCGAATATTCATGCTGCTGATCTGTCAATATGTGGACTATTGTCACTTAAATAAGAGTCAACTAGGGATTGTCATCTAGGAAGTCCCATAGCCTTATGCGTTTTCTTCCACTCGTGGCCTCATCTTCTCCTTCTGCACTTTCCTCCAATTCACTTGATGTAATTAGGTTCTCCATGACCACTAGAGATAGCACATTGCAGCCCAGGACAGGAGGAAATTTTTCTTGGAAATTTCTTGACACTTGGGAACTGAATCTTTTTGTAACAGCCTGGACACTACATCAAACAAAAGTAAAAAATGATCAAGGTGTACTGTTTATCAGAAAATAGCAAATGGAAGGTTTTTTTTTGCCATTTTCCAAAATGGCACAAGGTGGGAAGAAAATTAATCAACTTTTGTCAGCTCCTGGTGAGCTACTCAAAGAAAATGGAAATTACCAAATATGGAAAGTTACTGTCCCTGTTCCATGCAAAACACTTTGTTCACACCTCACTAGTTTTATCACTGATGTCTCTTCCCAAAGGAGGCTAAGTGGTGCTACAGATCACACTCGTAGGGCTGTCATTAAGTTTTTAGTCACCTGTAGCCTTACTCTCCACACCCATAGCAAATTTGTTACTTTATGGGTGAATTCTATCAACGACAGGCAATTTCACCTGAAGCATCAAGGGAAAATCAAGCATACTTAGACATAACAGGTGTTATGGGTTACAACCCTTAATGACAGCCCTGCATTCATACAGGATGTATGAATGCAGGCTGGATTGGTTCCAAATTTATCCAATCCAAATTAACATTGCAGTGGATAGGCTTACCTCTCTGGCCATGCACACGGTGTTGGTGTACGGAACCGTTACAAAATATGTACCGCTCAAAAACACGGTGGAGTATAAAATTTAAGGACAGTTTTAACGATCTGATGACATCAAATGAAAGTAAATTATATGTGCATTTATCCCCTAATGAGAAAATCCCTGAATATCTACTTACTTTCACTTGAAAACAAAACGTAAACACCATACAGGAAATTGACGATAAAAACAGGAGTGAACGAGTTTGAAATTTTTGACATCCTTTCCGTTGCCCTTAAAATTTTGAGACGAAAGTCATAAAAATTGAGGTGCACATGAGTTGCAGAATCAAGTCAAAGAGGTACTTTTCATAGAAATTCAACAACATCAAAGATACAAGTGATTTCCTAGCGTTACATTCATATTTTTGAACCAAAGTTTTGGTTTGAATTTCAACATTAAACATAAGCGTTTGGTCCAGCTTGTGAAAACGTTTGCATCATTCGTTTGGTTCGTTTCGTTTCCATCATTTGGATTGTTTCTATCGTTTGCAATGTTTTTATCGTGCGTTTCGTTTTTATCGTACATTTGCATCATTTCTATCATCCATTTGATTTCTTCTTTGAGCACCAGTATCATTTAGAACCCAGGTTTTGAACTATCTTTGGCATTGTTGTTCTTGCAATGCGGGGAAACGTTCATGTGTCTGGTACTTGGTGACTTGCCACATAAATCTTGACTTCAGCTTCAATTGATGCTCAGGCACAGTTTAGGCATGAATTTAGTGCATTAATTTTCGCACAGTTTAGGCACAACAAATGCACATTTTACATATTTTAAGAATCTTCCAACGTGCAGATCATTTAAAATGTTCATCAACATTGTTCAAGGATGGGTTAAGAGTTTTTTTACTGAAAGGATTAGCAAGCCTGCTTTCCCAATGCATTCTAAAAATGTGCAAAATATTTGAACTAAATTTACAATGCTTGAAAACGGTACTTGGAAGACTGTTGGAGTATCATTTTTGTTCCTAAACTAGACCAGAACCACGCTGCTCTTCCTAAATTTATTGTGTGACGAGCCAGTGCTATGAGAGGTTTGAACTCCGTGAACTTGGGATCACCTGAAAGTTTTGTGGCTTTCTGTGGCAGCATTAAATTACTCATGTCATGTCAATTTCTGTTACATTAAGGCATGTTTAACATGACAACTTGTTTTAAGCTACAAACGAAACTTCCAGTGCCTTCGTAGACGAAACGATTGTGTTGACTCTTTTTGTTGACTTTTGATAAAATACAATTACAGGCTGGCCAATCAGAATCTTTGGTTCTAACAGCTAGTAAAATTCTAGGTTGAATGAAACAGAAAGGTTTTCCACTGATTTATCCATTTTTTTTTATTTCACAGCTTTAACAGTTGATATATCTTAATTTTTGTGACATTATATTATTAGGTAATCGAGCACTTTAGCAGAAGATAAGATCTTTCAATTTTGACATGCATTTTCTTGTCTGCATGAAACAACCTGTTAGAAGTTTTTTCGACATTTCAAAACACTACAAAATTGGTTGCAACATCCCTCGCGATGTCAACCGATCATGTGGGTCTTTGAATAAATAAACTTGAGGTGAGCAATTAAATGTTCGAAACAAAGCGAATGATAGAAGGAAAACAAACGATAGAGACGATAGAAACAGAACGTTTGACACGATTTAACATCGGGAAACCAAACAAATGTTAGACACATTGTAAACGCTGCAAATGCTGCAAACTCTGCACCGTTTGGGATTGAAAATGTAACATCGTGTACGAGAATTTCAGTGAGTCGTGTTAATTTTTCTCCTTGTTACTGGCTAACCTGGCAAAAGAGAGGAGATTCAAACAACAACACCACAAGCTGATATAACAGAGAATCTATAACTACAATTGTTTTCGTTCACATTCAGTCCATAACCAAAAAAATATTTGAGTAAAAGTCGGACATTTGTCAATGATTAGCAACTGTTCACCAACACTGTGTGCATGGCCCTCTCTTATCTGTCATGTGCACCACCTGTTGGGTCTAGATTAGGACCTGGGTCAGCCCCATGAAAATGCCTAGTGGACCGATATGCTACTTTGAGGTAAGGTAATGGTAAGGGTAACACATAGGGTTTTTCAATCTTGCATCCCACCACTATTTTTGGTTCAATCCTACCATCCCACCCAAGTAAAAATTTTTATTCTGATCCTGCCTGGTTAGAGCTGCAGTTCTCTGTGTTATGTCCGTAACCTGCGATTTTCTGCTTTTCATCCTGCATTCCCCCATCAATTTTAAAACTATCCCACATCCCACCTGTCAAAATGAACAAATCCCGCTCTAGCCAAAGTATTTCTATCCCACATCCGCCAATAAAATTCATTTCATCCCACATCCTGCCTCCATTTTCACTCTCATCCCAAACCTTTGTTGGACCCCCTACTTCGCTAAACTGCATAACTTTAACAGGAAAAGGAACTCCAAAAAGAAGCAAGGAATAAACAATTGAACTAAAAATCACCAAAATGGCGATAAACATACACCTCACAGGAAACAAAGAAACAAACGAATGGCGTCACTTAAGCCTCTAGTTCTACAAAGCACTGGTTTTCCATTATACAAATCCTGGTAATTTTTAAAAGTAAAGAACATTTTTCATTTTTCATTTTTGTCATTTTTTGTGTTTTCACTGTTGCATTACATAAGCTTTCACAGCTTGCGCTACCTGTGGTAACTGCAAATCAGCTGTGAAATGAAAATCGAGGATGATCACGCGCTTTCAGTGAACAAAAATATCCTTTGTGGATCCAAAGCATTTCGAAGACAAAGTCAATTGAGAATTAAACACGTGTATACTCACATGCTAGTTTTACTCGTCTGCTGTAAAGAAGCAGGGCTGCATATCGTCCTACCACATTGAGCCGTCTGAGCTAAGCAGTTCTTCGATTTTCTCTACAAGATTACAAGACAAGTAAGCGGAAGATTCCTTTAGTCAAAGGGCAAAATATTACACAAATTACCGTTATTAAACTCGCAGATTTCCGCAGAGAAACCAGTGAAGAACGACAGCGCGATACAGACGCCATTTTGAAAATTGGTAGGCATGCCTTCAAGAGTAAAAGCGCTGTTTCCTAACTGCAGTTTGCTGGCTCAATGACGTCATAACATCGTGTCCAACATGGCGGGAATTGTGAGTCTCCTGTTTGCATTTTTCTTGTTAATTTGTCCATGGTGCTTGGCTAAAACGCCAGTAATCCCTCCAAATCATCAACTTAGAAATGAAAACTGGGATCGCATTTTGAAAGGAGAGTGGATGGTGAAATTGTAAGTAGAAAAGTGATGGAAATATTAATTGATAGGTAAGCTTATTGTATAGTCGCGAGGGTTCCGTAGGCAAGGCTCTGTCTGTTCGACTCCCAGGGATCGGAAATGTCTATCAACTGTTTATCAACATCAGTGCTGGAATTTTACTGCGGCTTCTGGAACTTGGAACGGTTAGGAATATTGCTACACCCGCTGAATGCGATGCATGTCCAGAACCAACCCCTAGCACCTTTAATTAGTTCTCGTGTTACACCCACAATGCCCCTAGGGAGGGAGGCATTCTGACTCTGCGACACACACACTTGCAGAATAAATATCTGGAGTCCGTTTATTGTAAATATACCCCTTAATCATATTGAGTCTTGCCAGTTTAAAAAGCTACAATTGTCTTCTACTATGATGGAATCAAAATCAAAGTTTGAAGTGTTTCCTCTTTAATAATAACAATTAGATTATGAGCTTGAAATTTCCATCACGCATAGAAATCGAGCATAAATTTAACAAATTGATGTCAGTTTTTCATGCGTCTGCCCAGTTGTTGATCATGAATTTCGTCATAACATTGTCAAAGTAGCTGTGGATCCAAGAGGCGAAAGTGGAGTGTATCTGCAGACTACTTTCAATTGACAATGTTGTGACAATTCGTTGTCAGTAACAGGACAGACGCATGAACAACTGATGTCAATTTGTTTTTTACGATAACAAATTGTCAAATTCTGTGCTCTTGCTCGTTGATGCAACGCATAAATTATGAATTCATGTGTCTGTCCACTTATTGACAATGAAAATTAGCCAAGGAGAGCACAAAAATCTTTTCAGTTATCGTAAAAAATATGATTGTTAAATAAATGCTTGACATGAATGACGATATTGATGATATCTTAAAAACGTGAGATAACTTGTCAAGGCAATCTCCATGACCACTTAATGTATGATACTTAGCACCAAATTCATAAACGAGTGACTGAAGAATTTAAATGCCTCTCTCAAACTACTTCCCCTGATTGGTTAAAGAATGGCTGTTAATACAGTAAAACAACAGTCACAAATACATTTCTCTAGCACCAAGCACACTGAAAAAGGTCCTGACCTTGTTATTTTCTCATCTTTCATACAATATTTGTTTAGTTTTCTTGAAAATTGGTTCTCTGGCATTACTATAGATAACATCTGATGCAGATTTTGGGAATTAATTTAGAGACTTGCATCAACAAGGAATTGAGTGTGAAAACTATTGAATTATATTATGTGATGTAATTTGGCTACTACTGCTGCTGGTGCTTAGCTACAGGTTTTCTGTGACCCAAAGCAGTTAGAATATTTATAATATTATTGCTTCTCCCCTGGGTGTGATGCTTGTCCATAATTTCCAGGTTGGCCCACCCCTCCACCCACAGTTTGCCAGTCACCTACTCCTTGGGTGAGAGAGGAACAGGCTTGAAAAAAAACTGAATTCCAATATTCCCTCCAGACAATTTTTTTGGAATGGAAGGCTATTACATTAACTCTCAAATTAATCCTGGCTAGGGTAGTGACATGCTTGTTTGTGTGAAAGTCATAATTTAGTGTGCAGATTGCTTGGCTTATAAAGGACAAGTGGGTATGAAAAGCTACTTAATGACCAACAGTAAAATATGCTTGCCTCAGATGACTGGAGGGGTCTTTTTCCAATTAGCTACATAAGGATTAAAACTGTTGATCTTGCCTACATGTAGTTGAGAATAAAGCACCATTACCTTGGCCAGCATGGAGCTGGTCAGGACCATTCAATTTAGAGTATAACGCAGTGGCTTCATGGTTAGTGTGCTCTACTCTGGATCGAGTGGTCCGGGTTTGAGCCCTGGCTGGGCACATTGTGTTGTGTTCTTGGGCAAGACGCTTTACTCTCTGAGTGCCTCTCTCCACCCAGATGTATAAATGGGTACCGAATGCTGGGGGTAACCCTGTGATGGACTAGCATCCCATCCAGGGGAGAGTAGAAACACTCCTAGTTGCTTCATGCTACAGAAACCGGGATAAGCTCTGGCCTGATGGGCCACTTGGCTCGTATTCAGACGTTACCTTTTACCTTTACGTTTGTTCTTTAATGAAGCTTTGCTCCCTGGTGTCCTGCCTGTAAACAAGTAGGTCCAGTGTGGAACACACTCGCTCTTAAAGCTGAAGGACTTGGCATAAATGTTGGAGAAGTTGACACAACTGAGGAACCCGGTAAATATTAATATTAATAATTCACAAGTTTACATTTGTTTTGTATTTGTTGTGGAAGTAAATTCTACAAGGTGGTAAAGGAAGTTCTGCTTGAGAAATCTATTGAGATTTCACAGAATCTTTCCGTCTTCCTCTTTTTTTACTGGTGTAATTTATACTTTAATTGCATCTTTGGAAGAGTTTTTAACAGTTTTTTCTCCTACTTGTTAGTACTTAGTGGAAGATTCATGGTCTTCTCTCTGCCAACTATTTACCAGTAAGTATGTCAAAGAAAATTGCTTTTTTTCCATAAATTTATGAGTTAGCATTGCTATAAAATCTTGAGTTCCAGCTTACCCTTGGAACAAGTAGCCTTCAAATTTTGCTGGCCTTTGGCAAGTCTTAAATATTTTGGTTTGCAGACGACTTACCTTATCCTTTGCTCATTGGGCAAGTGAGATTTAAATGTTACTTGTCCAGAAGGAAACTCTACTTCTGCTGGATGACAGCACGGTACTTTTTTCAAGCCCTGTTTATTGTTGTTAAGATTATTGCTTCATTATGACACCGTTTGAAGTTATTATCCTGAGAAATAGTCACTGGGAATATTGATGTTATTGTCAGATACTCTGTACTGGACATAGTGAATGGTAACGAAACAAGATGGCAAGTCAAGTTTGATATACATTTTGTTGCAAACCCAGGACTTTTACAGCATTGCATAAGAAAAAGGACTGCAAGATAGTGCTGTAATGAATGAAAATATTTGAGATGGCGAGATTCGTTATTTGACTAAAATTCTGCATGTTATGTATCTTTTGAGGGACTACAGTTGAACGTCACTATTTCAAACTCTAAGGGGAAAAGGAAAAAAGTTTGAAACAGTAAGAGTTCAAAATTGCCTATGAATAGTAAATGACTGAAGGGCAAATCCAAGGGAAATGATTTTGAGTTTAAAAAACAGGGAATTGGAAATAACTGAGTTTGAATTAGCGGGATCCAAATGTGATTGTCACCCCAGTTATTGTTTAGGGAGTAATAATTGCCATGCAAATTGAAGCCAAGACAAACCTACCCAAGCCTTGTGATCCTGCTTGCAGGCTACATATCATAGAGTCTGTAAGGAGGGTCTCATGTGCTGTAGCACCTGCTAGAGATGAGTCCCCATAATGCGTTGTTTAGCACACTTAAGTTATATGGATTGAGTGATGAGAATGGAATAATACACAACCAAGAGATTTAGAAGGACACATATTGTACTATATGATTCAAATTATTTCAGCACAGAGGTATGAATTAAGTGGATGAACATGGCACACTAAGGTACATTATGTACTGTAATCAAATTAAGTTTGATTATTGGTATTGGCTCAATAACATCATGGCTCTATCGATCTTCAGTGTAAAAGATGGAGAGTTTCGAAAATATGAAGGGCCAAGGTCACTGAGAGGATTTATGGATTTCATTAGCGGTCAGAAATGGAGAGAAATTGAACCAATCCCTTGGTGGAAGTCTCCAAGCTCTCATCTGTAAGTAATATCAATAAATAAAAATTAGACTGGTTTGAAAACATTTAAGGCAGCTGAACCATAACCAGGAGTTTCAATAAAAGCTGGTTACCGGCAGTCTACCACCGCCTGTAGGACCTCTTACCACCCTCTGTTTGGATTTCATTAATGAAAATAAAAATGATATTTATTTAATAAAAAAAAAGCAAATGCAGCAACAACGACGACGACCACTGAAATTTTTAAATGCTACAAAAAAGCGGGTAAACTAAACGTTCCAAAGAAATAGCGTACATGTTGTTTGTAGTCGCTGATCAGTGTTATCACTGTTCATCTCAGGATACCTAAGACATCTGAATGATTTAATATGATTTAATTTTTCATTATTTTATGATTATTGAATGCCTTAATAATGAACCGTGGGAGAATCAATGAAAAGTTGAAAATGAGGTTTGGTTTTGTAAGAATATTAGTAGAAAGAATTTTGTTGTAAAGTTTATCACATTTCATTTTTTTCTGAAGAGTTAAAAATCAGTTTGTTGCCATGTTGGTACATTTGCATGAGTGGCAGAGAAGTTGTACTTGTTTTAAGAAAGGACTTCAAAGACATAACTGCCTCAGTGGATATCAAGTATCACTGAGAGATATCTGCCTAGAAAGGTATTGAAAATGCACCTCTTTGCAAAAAATTAATAGTTTGTCAAAAAAATCCTGCTTTGTAGTCAATAAAAATACCCATCAGCAGCACGCTTTTTGATGCCCAGAACGCTGGAAATCGCATTTCTGAGCTTCTAGATTCCAAATTTTGATGGGGGGGGGGGGGGGGGGGCATGCCCACAGACCCCCCTACGGGAAGGGGTGGTCACAGCCGCCTATTACACCTTCAGTGGCTGCTTATAGCTAATGTTATTGAAGGAAATATAATGCAATTGTTTTATAGCAGATGTTTTCCCCCAGCAGTGCACACCATCTCTTCATAGTCACATGACAATAGGCCATATTCGTATTCCTGGCATTGAACTGGCACTAGCTTGCAACTGAGGCTAATGACATTTATATCTTTTTAATGATATTCCCCCGCCTGAGCGTCCATTGCAAGCTAGTTCCAGTCTAATACTGGGAATACGAATATGGTTTATTAAAAATAAAACTGTTTCCTGTCAAAAGTCTATGACCAGGCAACATTGTAAAATCTATTGTGATGTGAAGTTTCGGTATACAGTGCACTGTTATGGGTAATTAGTGGCTAAAGATTGTCGTTGCACATGACTTCATGTTGGCAGCAGGTTCAGTAGTAATACTTAAGTCAGGAACACAAAGACATACTAACTCGTTTTTAGCAAGAGCTGCAAGACTCCTACTGTTATGATCTGTTTTTCACATACCTTACTAGTAATTTTACTTAATAGTAATTCCCTATAATATATGTATTCCCCTTTAAATTATGTTAATCCTTTGTATGATTATGTTTCTTTTGAAGATGGATGAATATAGCTTATTATTAGGTTGAGCCACAGAACAAATCACGGTTCCCTCAGGACAACAATGGTTAATTTTGTTTCTCTCAAATCTTAATGTTTCCCTCACGACAAGTTATCAAGTGTTAATTTCATTATTGGCAAATTTAATACTAAACCTAATGTTTTATTGTCTGTTTTGTGCAATAACTAAACAAGAGAAAAATAGTATGCTCATTAAGTGCAGTTACTGTAATATGGCCCATGTTGATCATTTTTGGTATGACCAGCACATACATGCATTTATGAACTGAATTTTGGTGAACATTCTTTCTACAAACACAGCATGGGAGGTCTTGGGCTGATATTCAAGTTATCGGTTTTGATGAAGGTAATTAATAAATTATACAAAATAATTTATTAGAAGTTGATTTCAGCTTAAAATGGAAATATCAGAGTTTAACTTAGTAACCAGGGTCATGTTCACTTGACATGTTCTTCAGATATTATATAAGACACCCTACAAAATGGCTTTTGGTGCAATTTTGGTGTAGCCTGGCAAGTTGCTTTCAGTGACAGACTAGCATCCCACTTGGGGAAGTGGCAATACTCCTACTTGCCTTTTTATAAACAATAGCCTCCATTTGGCATGAAAATATGCTTGGATATTTGTCTGTGGACATTATCTGTTCCGAAAAGCGAACAGTTTTCCGAGAGTGCAGCACGAGGAAAACTGTGAGCTTTGAAGAACAGATAATGTGCAAGGACAAATATCCAAGCATATTTTGAAAGTCAAATGGAGGCTATTGTGTTTATCATCCTTTAACTATTTTTCGCAATACACACAGTTTTGAAAATCGGGGAATATTCTCAGATGTTCCCCAGTTTTAGCTGGGGAATATTTGGTCACGTGATGTGTTTAGACCAATCGTGCACGAGCGAAAATATTTGATGGATTATAAGCTCCAATATCTGCAGAAGATGTCAGAGTTCAACTCAGTGATCATGATGAGTTAATGTTCACTTGACATGTTCTTGGATGTTTTGTAAGACGCCCTATTAAATAGATACTTGTGCAGTTTTGGTACAGCCTGACAAATTCCTTTCAATTGTGACAGATCCCATCTAGGAAAGTACAGTGTAGCAATACTCCTAGTTGCATTTTGCTCGAATCTGCAGGAATGGAATAGATTGTGTTGCTCCGATACCCTCCTCTTGGAAATTTTTGATTTGAGCCACAGCCCCCACTCCTCTGGGAAATGTTCCAGTTTGTCTTGAATGACCTTCCATGGGATGGGTGTGGATATTTGCTGAGCTGCACATTTTATCCTTAACTAAACTGAAAAGTAATATGGAAAAAGGCATTTATGGAGACTGAGGGCTACACATGGAGAAGGATGATGGTAAAGACTCTGGAATGAGCTACTTAGAAGGCAGTGGATAGAGATGGTGATTTCTCAACATATCTTGTGATCAAGTAGGTCTTAAGAGATCTGAAAGCTTTGACCTTATCAAGGATTTATTTGTCCTTGTTGCAGGACCTTCATGAGCTACTGACGGTAACATATGGCCTTCCAGTGTGGGCTTCCTACACTATATTTGGAGTGTCAACAGTTTTAATAGGAATTCTACTTGGAGTGGTGAGTTTTGGTGAGCCAAGTCAAATTTAAGTGCAGTTGAAGAACTTGATTAAATACAGACATCATATAACCTCAGTACAATACTGTGGATTCATGATTTCTCAAATTATTGATTTTTTGACCTTGATATCTTGAAACAAAAGTTGTTTCCCTCCCCTCAGTCAAGTAATGTCATTGTACCCCAGATTTTGCAAGCTACCCAGTTTTTAAACTATTTTTCCTTTCCCTTAGAGGTTCAGAAAATTGGGCTTAGATACTGTATAGTGTTAAGACACGGTGGCCTTATGGTTAGTATGCTCAACTCTGGATCAAGCGGTCAGGGTTTCAGCCCTGGCCAGGGACATTGAGTTGTGTTCTTGGACAAGACACTTTACTCTCACAGTGCCTCTCTCCACCCAGGTGTATAAATGGGAACTGGCAAACTTAATGCTGGGGGTAACCCTGCGATGGACTAGCATCCCACCCAGGGGGAGTACAAATACTCCTACTTGCTTCATGCTACAGAAACTGGGATAAGTATCGATCAGCTCTTGGACCACTTGGCTTGTATACCTACTGTGTATAATTTCATTGTGCAGTGTACTTCACCTGCCACTGATCCATTTGTTTTATGTTTTTACTCTTTTTAGGGAATAGTATTTCTGTCAGACTGTATATTTGGAACCCCTTTCCAATCCACCAATGTCTCTGCTCGACCAATAAAGAAAGAGTCTGAAGTTCAAAAAGGGTCTGGTGAAGAGGATAATGATGAAAATGATGAAAATGATGAAGAAGAAGCAGAGGAAAAGCAAGAAAATAAAACAGACCAGAGTGGTGTCAGGAAGAGGGTATGTATTTATGGCATGTGTTACAACTAGTTTAGTTACTGATGCTCACTCTGCACTGAGCATGTTACAGGGTCAGTGAGTATATTTGTAGTAGTAGTGTTATAGTAAAAGATCTAAAAGCTTTTTCTCCTTACTCATTGATGCACATCTCACTTCAAATTAGGTCTGAGAAGTTGGTGTTACATCAAGAAAACATCCCTTATGTGCAGTGCAGCTAGTTGACAATATTTCTCTCACGGGAAAATTAAAAATCCTTTGTTTAATTCTTGCAAGTAAATCTGGATAGTAATTTCTTACTTGTTACTAGAACAATTTTCTAACTTCATGTTATTTCCTTCACAGTTGGTTTTACGTGTTAACCTTATGTTTTTTCTCATTATGTTAGGTGACTGCAGCAACTGACTAATTATAGTACCGCAATTCCAATTTGTTTTAATTACAATTTGAACACAGCAAGCCTAATTTTTTCAGTGAATTAAATTGTCAGTGCTAAGCTGATTCCACCACAGCAAGCAGCTTTTCACAAATCCAGAACCTTTTGGGCAGCTGTTCTTGGCACTATAATTTGAGTAATATTGATAAGTAACATGCAGTTGATGGTTTCTAAAGGTAACCAGTGGGCAATCAAAGTTTGTGTTAGCTGCTGAATGATAAACAATGCTAGAAATCATGCTCCTGAAAGCTCCATTTTGTTTTCTATGCACAGTCGTTTCGAAGTTTCTGGATTACGTGGTTTTAAGACACTTAGTAGTATTAAAGTATTCAACATCAAAGTATCACAAGACCCAGGGAAGTCACTTTCACAGCACAAAGTAGGAGTTAGTAAAACATTGCATGCATAATTATTAGTAGAGAAGGAAGAAGGATCAAAATCAGAGAGGATAAACAACAACAGAAATAATTCCCCATACAGGCCTTATTCTCAACTGAAGGTTCATGTAATCCCTCAAGTTATTTTTTGATCACTCCCGATTTCAGAAATCCCATGAAAGTCTAGAAATAGCCGAATACTGTTTCACAAGTTTTCCTCATTTCGCAGCTCAAGCAGCCATACAGGCTCTGTATTAGTCCATTTTCATCCTTCACTGATTAACATTATTTGCAAAAGAACTGGGCACTATGTCTAAAAATAACTTAAAAGGGTTAACCTTGTCAATAAGGCCTGTAAGGGGATTATCTCTCTTACCCTTCATGCTCTCTTACCAAATTAAAATAGACTAACTTTTGAGTAAAACGCATGAGCAAACCTCAAGTGCTTACGCTACAAAAATTGAATGTTGCACCCTGGTAATAATTTAATACAATTGACAATGTAATGAATTTTCTTATTTTATACCTGCCAACCTTCCCTGAATCAAATGGGTCAGCTGTTTAAATCCTGGGATTTTCATGACTTTCAAGTACATCCAAAGATTTCTCCAGTCTTAATGATAAATTATGTCCTGAAGATTTCCAATCTTTAAAACTGGCCGAAAATAATGATGAACTCCAGGCAAAAGTTAACATTTTGCATCCAATGTTCTTACTGTTCAAAGAGTTGCTCAAAGAGTAACTGAGTACTTGGTTTACAATATTATTACCTGTGAGATGGCATGAGTTTAAAGATGAAGACTCATGTAACAAATGAGAGTTGGCAGGTATGCAATTCCCAGGAGAATTTTTTTTTGAGTCTACTGAAGGAGCAAGAAAAACTCAATTTGGAAGTAACGTTTTTTTGTACATGTATTTATTAAGTCTAATGATCTAATTTCATATTCATGACCATTCATAAAGAAGTACAATAGAACATGTGATTTAACAGCAGTACAGTTTGAATTGTATGATCACTAAACAGTGATATGATTCATCTTTGTGTAGATAGACTGTATTGTGGATGATATAACTAAGTTGCTCACGTGTGTTACCCATGTTTGTATTACCATCGTAATAATGTATTTCCACTGGTCCTGGTTAGTGGTTTTCAACCAGTGACCACCATAACATACATATACATGGAGTATCTTGTTTATTATTTTCACAAAGTTAAATTGATCTGATGCAGTGCTTTGAAACATTGTTGTCACATCTAGCTATCAAATTTACAGAATTCTGTACATCACAGACAATAGATCTGTGGCTGCTTAATACGTGGTATTGCGTATAATGCGGCTAAAAACTTCAAGACAGTCTCATTCATGTAGACTAAAATTTATTTTTCTGAAGTCCTCTAGTTTTCTGTATGAATGCACATTTTCTATCTTTTTTAATGAAATTCTTGTTAGCGCAAGACTACATTGTTGAGTTAGTAAGCTCAGGAACAGTAAACTCAAGAGAACTATGATATAGAGAAGTATTTCTGCTCATCTGCATGCTTCTCACTTTGCAAGTGACAGTGCTTGTCAAATATATGATTGTGTAACTTAACAAAGCACAGGGAGCAATTTTTTAAAATCTCCTTAAAATGTTCAAGAAAAATGTGTTGAGCATTCCAACGGGAAATGCACAAAATAAAAGAATATCAGAATAACTGAGTGGAGTTTAATGTCATTGTGTTTTTTATTTATTTTGATTTCAAAATTAACATAAACAATACAAAGTGATTTTTCAATGTCATACTGGCATCGTTTTAAAGTTTTAAAATTGCAATTTGATTGATAGAGGTTATGGGAGGCATGGTGGCCTCCTGGTTTGTGTACTTGCCCCCGGATAGAGCAGCCCAACTCTACAAGGTCTATATGGGGAGGCACTACCCTGAGGTCCAACCCCTTACCTTTTGTATACCATTTTGACAGAAAGGTAGTCCTTTCGTATACCTTTAATTGAAAAAGCTACCCCTTGTACATACATTATAACTGGCTCAAGTTATGAATAAAATTGCCTAAAAAGGAAGTCTTCTGGTTATGTTCAGGTAGTTCCCAGTAAATGAAATGACACAGCCGTAAACTAGGTAAGTCTGTTTGAAATATTTTAATTAAAGATCCTTTAAGTAACTAAATGACAGATTTCCCTACCCTTTCATATACCTCAACTTGTGAAATCCCTGCCCATATTATATACTTGTATACCTTATAAGCCTAAAAACTTTTCCCCTTTTGGGTGGAGCCTCCCGCTATAGGCCATTATAGGGAGTACCCCCTCTCAAGGGGTTTGAACCCTGGTTGGGAACATTGTGTTGTGTTCTTGGGCAGGAGACTTTTCTCTCACAGTGCCTGTCTCCACCCAACCAGGTGTATAAATGGATACTGGCAAATTTAATGATGGCGGTAACATTAAGATGGACTAGCATCTCATCCAAGGGGGTGGGGGGGATAGAATTGCTCCTAGTGCTAGTGGCTTCAAGTTACAGAAACGGGAGATAAGTGCAGGCCTGATGGGCTACTACAGTAAAACCCGCAGATAAGATCCTAGAATTTTCGAGGTCATGCTGAACAGTATGGAGGTATATCTCTGACAAAATTCAATACTCAGTAATCGATATCAAATCATCCAAATTGTACATGCATCAATCCAACTAGCCGATTCTATAAATAGTCATTACGCAAACAGGCATCACGCTAAAAGGGCTTCATGCTAAAAAGCATCACGCTAAAAGGCAATACGCTGAAAGGCATCACTCAAAAAGGTATCACGCTTAAAGAGATCATGCGAAAAGGCATCACGCTGAAGGGCATCACGCGAAAAGGCATCACGCTTAAAGAGATCATGCGAAAAGGCATCACGCTGAAGGGCATCACGCGAAAACGCATCACGCAAAAAGGCATCACGCTCAAAGGTATCACGCGGAAAGGCAGCCGCTAGGCTCGATTACCAGCCGCTGTTCGGGAAAGGAGCCCACAACATAGAAACATTCCGTCTTTGCCCCCTCGCGAGGTCTTAATTCAGTACAGGAGGCATACCTTGAGAGAGTTAATACAGCAAATGAGCAATGGAATTGAAAACGATTGCATTTCTTTCCGATCTGTGAGATCCGAATATTTTTCAAGATGGCGGACAAGTGCTGGGCGTTCTTCGCATGACATTGGCCATAGTACAATTACCTCCTGAACATGAATTCACTACTGCAGCTACACCTCTGGCGCGAGAGGGAGATTGCGTGTAATCTGTGTTATATTTGAGGGATGTGGTCAATTGGGCAGTTAACCCCCAAAAAACTTGTGCACAGGATAATTTATTATGGACAGTAAAGCAGCAAAAAGAGTCGTGCTCGACAAAGCAAAGGAAGACTTCCGGAGCCGGAAACGGCACCCTTCCGGGGGTCTCCCGGGGCAGAAAATGTTCCAGTAGGCGATCACCAGTCAGCGGTTGTCAATAAAAGTGTGATTTTGGCGCGAAAGAGGCGCGAAGAAGTCAAAATGGCGGATACAGAAGGTTCTCAGAACAGTCAGAAATCTTCCCAGTTTAGTCAATCAGATCTCCCTGAACTTCTGAATCAGTACTATAAAAGGTTATTTCCCTACAAATATTTCGTCCAGTGGCTGTCGTATGGAGGAGGTAAGGATATCTATGGATTTATCAGAGATAGATTAAAAATTCGAGATAGATTTAAAAGTCTCATAAGCTTATGTTATGCCGTGTTGATTCCTTAGTACCCAAGACATATTTTGTCCACCGAGAATTCTCTTTCACGCTGAAAGACGATGTTTACTTGCGGTATCAATCGTTTGCGGATCAGCAAGAACTGGAGAAGGAAATATTGAAACGAAACCCGTACAAAATTGACATCGGAGCTGTATTCACGCATAAGGTACCCTCCAGTGTATTCTCTGCATTTTCTTCACTCTGTTATGTTACATCAGTCAGTTTTTAACAAGCTAATGAATAGGGTCAGAAACTCTATAAATGTGATACAAACTGAAACTCAAAACAAACTTTCGAGTTCACCCCTAGTCCAGGGTAAAACAAGACTTCAGTGCAGTCCTCCTATATTCCCCAGCATATCCCTATTTGCCCCCATTAACCTGCGAACAGGCTCTTGTGTTAGTTGTTTGCACCACCCTCTTGTCTGGATTTCACGTCAGTCTTTTGTTCAAGTGAGTTACAAGCCAGCATCGGAGGAGGAGGAGAGCCATTCCATTGTAGATCCATATCCTATATCTCCTTTTGGGGGGGGGGGGGGGGGGGGGGAGGAGGGAAGA
Organism: Orbicella faveolata; assembly: GCF_042242905.1. Lineage (NCBI taxonomy): Eukaryota > Metazoa > Cnidaria > Anthozoa > Scleractinia > Merulinidae > Orbicella > Orbicella faveolata. The sequence continues at coordinate 423,060 of NW_028301555.1, forward strand.
CTCCCATATAAAAAGGACAAGGGTGCTTGTCGTACCTTTTAGGGGTTAAATAGCGGTTTTGGTACCCCTTAGGGCGTTCAGCGTCAAAAGGTGCACAGCGGGAACTTTTGTGATACCTCTCAGGGTTTTGAGCCAAAACAAATATCACAGGGGTTCTTTTCAAAATTTCCAATGAGCACCTCCGTCCTTTTTCTATATATCCCCCGTCTAATGACAATATTTCTTAACCCATTGACTCCCGTAGCTTTTTACCAAAAACGCATGTTTTGGACATTTGGGAGATTTTCAGGCTGGATATGGGCCAAATTAACTGCAATCTACTCAAAAGGCATTTGCAACATGACAGCATGCCTTTCTTTCCAGTAGCATCATGTTTTACGACATTTTTGCTCGGGCACGCGCAGAAATCAAAATTTTGAGATATGTCTTTAGGCTTTTCGAATTTTTTTATTTCTTTTTTTTTGCCTTTCCTTTTTCTCCTTTTCTTTTCTTTTTGCTGCAGTGATTGACCCTCTACTAGGCTTGCTTCCAGTTAAAAAGATTCTGAGAAAGCATCATCGAGACGGGCAATTTTTACCATGAAGGAGCACGGGTAGTCGCAGGAAATTTTGCTCTGAGTTTCTCACTCAACTTTCTGAGCATTTTTGTGAATATTTCAGGCTCCATTGAGCCAATCACCCTGATCTGGGTATCATTGGAAAGATCTTTTCCTCCTGCAAAAGTTGAGCATAAATGATGCCAAGTTTGGCGAAAGGTGATGACGTCAGAAGTGGAACAAAGGCCAAGGCTCGTCACAGCCGGTTATGGGCAGCATGGGAGTCAATGGATCAAAGGGGCTACAAAAGTAATATTTGGGGGGCTTACTCAATCCTCCATAGGAAAAAAGATGGCAGCTGTACATTTTACCACAATACCATGCAAGCCTAATACAGCCCATAAAGTACAAGGAAAGCCAGATTTTTGCAGTATTTGTCCCTGTGCTATCGATATTGTGTACGTTAGGTTTGAAGGTTTTAGAACATTTCTGTAAGTTTTTATGAGTGTTGTTTAAGTTTCCATGCGCTAAGTAATTATGGGTAAATGTACCAGTCACCATTTTTTTCTTACAGCGGATTGGCATCATCATTTTTTGTGGGAGGTACTGTAGCCTTGTGATTAGTGGGTTGGACTCCAGATCAAGGGGTTGGGCTTTGAACCCTGGCCAAGGATAGTGTGGTGTGTTCTCCTGTGATATTTGTTTACTCTCACAGTGCCTCTCTCCACCCAGGTGTATAAATGGGTAGTGGCAAATTTACTGCTGGGGGTAACCCTGTTATGGACTAGCATCCCATCCAGGAAGGAGTTGAAATACAATTAAACCTCTACTAATGGCCACTTTTTTCGGTCCCGGTGGACAGTCCATACATTCACTCTTATTTTAACCTCTCTACAACAACCACCTCTTCACAATGGCAACAGCCACAATAACTTGTCCCAACTGCCAAAATAACCTTTCAAAAATGGCCAGTAATCAACTACTAACAAACAGTCCACACAAAACGCCACTTTTTTATTGTAAAAGGTCACCAAACTTGATCCATACCGCACGTCATTGGTCTCTGTTTCTGTTAAATTTCTGTTTTAGTGATACACTTTGATTTAATAATTATATATGCTAAAATAAGCATTTTTTGAAAAAAAATGTTGCACCCCTGAAAAAAAGTGTCATAGCAGAGCTCTGGCGGCCCAAAGGGCTGCCAAACAGAGCCCCATGCTCTTATAGGAAAGAAAAGGAAACCCATGAGTTGATTTTCCCTTGGTTATCATGGCTAGCGGTATTGCTCGTGGGCGTGTACACACAACGGCGACGACGACGGAGTCGCACAACATGGTGGCCATACTCCAAATAATAGGTTGACAGACATGCTGCCTTGGTTTACCGTGTACTTCTTTGATATTGGACAACCATATTATGATCAATTAACACCTGTCAAAACAAGGCATCCGCTGACCAGTATCATGTGACCATATCGCGGTCTCAAGTTTACAGGTCATCAAGGTCACGTGTTTTTTTTTTTGAAGTTGACCACTCACCAAGTGCTGGTTTTCGATTGGATCACAGGGTCACATCAGGTTAACTTGTTGAAAACAGGGCAGGATTGTTCAGAAGCCAGTTAACGCTAACCCAGGATTAAAAGTTAACCGAATTATAACTTTTTCTTCTATACAAATGCTTTTTGCTGCTTTGTTTTGTGTATATGGTGATTACTAAAACTCAAAACAGAAGGCCAAACAATATACAGAAAACCTCACCGCAAAGTTGCATGAAATCAAAATTCTACCTTTTCCTGGGTTAGCTTAATCGGGCTCTGAACGACCTGGCCCAGGAGCTACGCTTTTAGGCTGGCCTAAATCTGTATATTATTTACACCTCTATCTCCCCATAATGGCCACCTCTCTACAATGTCTGGCCACTTTTCTCTGTCCCTAAGGGAGTTCGACCGTACTCCTATTTGCTTCATGCTACATAGAAATGGGAGATGGGAGATAAGCACCAGTCTGATGGGTCACTTGGCTCGTACAGTATGCAGACTTTTCCTGCGAACTTTTTCCTGTGCAATTGGCATCATTTTTCTTTAAGGAGGTTTGAAAGAAAAATGGCTTTTTCATGAAGGAGATGTGAACACTTTGATTTTTTTTCCTCAGGGGTTAATATTGCTGCTTTTCATTAGTACTTAATAGTAATAATAATAATTTATTTAAAGTCGTGACACAGGGAGTGGTAGCTTATTTTCCCGAGCCAGGGGTTCGTGATAAAAGTGGTCAACAAAGAAAAACTACAAAATTATGGAAAGAATATGAACATAATAAAACAAACGACTACACTTAATTTAAATACTAGGTATAAAAAAATTATTGGTTCATCTTCTAATGTTTTTTTTTTTAGTCAGCCTTACACCTGCCACCCTCGTCAACCCTCACTCAACAAATAGATTTCATTTTGCCATCACTGATGTTCTTACCATATTTTGATGTCTTCTGTGATCAATGACTGAACAGACACATGACAACATGGAATGCTATGTGTTTTATATAATAAAGAGGCAAAAAATGTTAATGGACAGGCATCAGGTGTCATCTATAGCTATGCATCTATCCTCCAGTTTTAAGTAAGGACCAATAAAATGTGAGAATAATACATTTTATTATATAAAAAGCTAATAGCACTCCCTTTACTACTGACAATCATTTTTCCTTTTTGTCCTTCCTTCCAGCCAAAAGATCACAAGATGATTAAACCTGGAGCCTTTCAGGCTGAAGAAAAGGAACTGGTATTTGATATTGACATGACAGATTATGATGAAGTGAGGACATGCTGCAAGTGAGTTATCTTCTTGAGCCTTGATTGTCAAACTTGATCAAACTGTAATCTCTCCTTGCATTGTCAATACACTTGTGAGCTTAAAGGTAAACATAATATTTAATTAAGATAGGAAAATTGTCAATAGAGGACATTGTCTTCCTGCATGACCAAACTCTCAGAACTGTATGAAAGTTAAAAGGCAATAAAGGAATCTTTGTTTACATTGGATTTGCCTGATTAGCAGTTGGTGCCACTTACATGTAGTAGTTAGGTGGGCGATTGATTGATTCATTGATTAACATTTTTTCTGATTTACAAAGGGGTGCAGATATTTGCAGGAAGTGCTGGTTGTTTATGGTTGTAGCTATGAAGATAGTAGACTCAGCTCTTGAAAGTAAGTTCAAGATTACAGAAACACTTTTTTTTTTAAGAGGTGAATTGTTCAGCATGTCACAAGTGTGGGGCTCTTTAAGGTTTCTTCTAGGTTCTTCATCATCATTTTCATCATCATCATCATCATCATCATCATCTTTGACTTTGTCATCATCATCAACAATTGTTAAATAGAAACTGTCGATATTGGTTCAAGAGTTAAGATTGCAACTAGGCAATTAAACAATTAACAAAGTTTCCAAATAAATCTTACAACTTTCCCCCAACTATGGTAGTTTTCAGATTTGTTACTAATATAGAATGAATGGTTGTTTTCCCTCTTCGTTGTCATGGGTTCATTTAAGAAGAAGGTTGCCATCCTTTGTGTACTATCCACTGTGTGGCAATTAATTCAACATGTTTGTAAAGAATAGTGTGTTCTGTAAATGACTTACAGTATTAATTTCAAAACTCTTTATCCACTGAAGCCATTTAAGGCAGTTAGTTGTGTCCTGACTACTTCATTGCATTGTGTTTGCTGTGATAGACCAGAAGTTGCTTTTAGCTTTATGATATTCAAAACAGAACTACAGTTTAAGTATAGTTAAAGTTTCCATTATTTTGCCTTGTAGGGGATTTTGGTTTCAAACACAGACTTTGGGTGTACAGTGGTCGCCGTGGTGTCCATTGCTGGGTGTGTGATGAGACTGCTAGAAAACTTTCCCAGAATGCTCGTTCAGCTGTTGCAGAGTATCTCAGTGTAATTAAGGTATTAATATGACTTAATCTTTCTTATCTGACCCTTTACCAAGTGTCATTAAATTTGTCCAGATTTTTCTTCCTATTGAGGAGACAAGTCAATGAATGCTTGCGGGGAACAAGTAGGATAAGTACAATTTAGAGATGCATATGAGTCGAGAGAAACACAAGTGTTTAGTCTCAAAAAGTCGATTTTGATGACACCTGTCTTGACTGATTATTCTTTAAGTACTTGGTGATGTAATTCCACCTTCAATAGTCATTTTTATTTTATTTGTTTATTTATTTATTTTCCTTTTTAATGACCCCCCCCCCCCCCCTTGGCTAGACAAATTTTAAAACTCTGTAATCCTAAGAAGACAAGTCCTAGAATATTGTTGGATTGTCCCTGAAAAGTCCTTAAATAGTCGTGATACTCATGTAACAGGGTCTGAAGTCACTGTAAACCATGTAATGCATTTGTTCTTCTCAATTTAGGGTGGAGAAAATCAAATCAAGAAAGTGAATCTGCGTTCATCGTACCATCCATATATCAGGTAATAGTAACGACAATAACCTTTATTTAGTTTAAATTCCCATTTTTAAAGTTACATGTACTACTACCTGTGAGGTGGTGTTCAAGTACATTGTAAAACAGTATGTAAATTTGAAGACCCAGGCAACACATGCCCGATCAAGTACCCCTCCTCCACCATGACTTTGCAAAGAACCAGCTGAGTTGACTCGCTTGAACCTGATATTGCCCCTTTAGCATACTATAATAAATTGTAAAGCTCTCAGCACGGCATGCCAAGTAGCCCAAGTCAGGTGCATTTTTGAGGCAGACTACTAGATTCTTTCTTAGGCTTGCTTTGTTTGCAAGTGAAGTTTTTTGGGGAAATGTCTTGAGGAAAATTCAAATATTATAGAAGTACTGTAAGTGATTGTGTTGAACTCAGCATTTCAATTAAATTGTAACTTAATTGATCATCCTTAGCTTGTGCTAAAAATTTAGGGGAAACTAGTGAGAAGGCTTTGACTTTCAGGCTAGTCCATCATAGTTACCTTTTCCCGGAAGGCAGTCTAAAAAACTGTTTTTCTTTGCAACCTGCCTAACCACTCTGTCACCCTTTATGAGACTTTTAGGTTATGTAACTTAATTTCTGATGACAATTAGCATCTCATTTGTTTTCCAGAAAATCATTAGAAATTCTCAAAGCCCACTTTGTGGACCTCGTAATTGAGAAACAGGACATTTTGTCCTGCAAAGAAAGATGGGATGGAATGCTTGCTCTTATTCCTGATAGTATCCTTTAACAAAATGCATTTATGTTACCTCCTCGATACAAACCTCTTCCATTCAGCTTACGCAAACAAGATTTTATGGTATTGTAGCAACTAATAATAGAAAACACCAGTGATAGTTTGTCTGAAACATTTACCTCTTATTGTGAGATATGCAAATAAATAAGAACAGAAATTTTGTCTCCAGGTAACTTTTTGAGGTTAAAAATGTCATGTAAAAGGGACGCTTCCAATAGTTTATACTGTTCTTCTTCAGGCTGTCAGTTGCAAGATGCCAGATTGTTGTTCTTTTGCACTTGTGGTCATATTTTTTGGTTAACTACTGTAGGTTCACAATTAACAGGGTTTCTTGGCATGGTTCATTGATTATTAAAGCTGATCCATTACTTTACATATAGGAATAGCAAAACTACTTGACGTTTTCAAAAGACATTTTTTTAATCTAAAAGAGTCCATCAAGATGCAAACATTTTATTTATTTTTTGTTTATAATTTTTAAGCCCCAACAGTACCAGGAGAGCAGGGGGTTTAATAATCAGAATTTTCTTGGCTCTCTTGGAGATCAAAAACTAAATAAGCCCTACTCAGGATGCATCTTACTGGAAGGAGTTTTAGTTACAAGGTGGTGATTTTCAGGTTAGGGCTTGTCATTATAATTTTTAGATTATTTTGATTTGTAAATGATTCCTTAACATGGGAAAGCCGCAAGAAATGAGCTGAACTCATCATGGTCCAAAACAAAGAAGAGCTCAAGAGAAAGATGGGATGAGCTTGAGGCTAAACTGGACAATAGTCAGGTGGATAAATGCTAATGCTGGAACTGAAATCCATACTTTCTAGTGTTGCAATCATTGACAGAAAGTTTTAATATTTTTGTATTCTAATATGTTTTTACGAAAATCTTCTTTGAAGTTCAAAATGTAATCCATGCGTTAGGAAAAAGATACCTTATCACTTTCCCTGGTACGATAGCCGTGATTCACCATACAGCTTGCTTTGCTGAAGATTGTCAGGAGCCAGACTTTGCCATCTGCTTCACCATCAAAATTTGGTCATGTGTGTTTTCAATAGTTTTGACAGATTTTCACAAGAATCAAATTTCAGTAGCCATCTACTAGTTTTGTTTTCAAAAGTTTTGGCACAAACTAATACTATCTCTTGGAGTTCAATACAGTCTTTTGTGAATTCAAAGCAGGTGAGCCAGATGTGTTATATCCTGAGGGAATTTTATTCATTTTCTTCAGAGACCTGAAACAAAAGATGAGATCATGTTTCAGTACTGTTTCCCTCGTCTTGATGTCAATGTCACCAAAGGACTTAATCACTTACTCAAAAGTCCATTCTGTGTTCATCCCAAAACAGGTCAGTTTTTTCCATGCTACAGTTCACAGTACACTCTTAAATAACAGATGGGAGGATGTTTATCTGTCAGAGGCCAATATAAAGCTGATAATATCCAACCTCAGTCCACAGAACAGTAGTAAAGCTGTTTGAATTGGCTTTTTTAATGTATTATTATTTTAGCCTGTTTCATCACCCCCAATGCACAAAACTGGCATCCACTACCCTAGATTATATTTTTTTTTGTTGAAGTGTAGTAATAAGGATAATAATTATCCTTATTACTACACTTCAACAAAAAAAATTATTGTTTTCACAAAAAATATTCTAGTGTCTCATAATTTGTTAATCAAACCTAAAGTCAAGAAAAGCCTCTGTCATCTTCAAGCTTTCATGCCCATGTAGTCAGTTGGTCTGCTGGCCAGGTGGGGTCGATGCATTTTGCTGACCCCAGTCCATGGACTACCACTGATGGACTACAAAAATAGACTACCTAAATGGACTGCTAAATGGACTACAAAAAAATTAATGGACTACTCATATGGACTACCTAAAAAATGAGAAATTCCAAAAGAATGCAATTTTTTTTTTTTCAGGCAAGTACATACTCTACTGTTGGGAAAAAAAAACTATCAATGTTAAGCCCCAGGGCACTACTGTTAGGGGGGCATCGAGGTATCTGACCCTGGCTTCCTTGAAGTTGTGAAATTCCCCTCATTCCCCTGGGTCTACCTCCTCTCCCGTTTAACAGCAGATTACAACGTCAGGGATGTTATGCCATTTCCCTCCACCTCCTACAGCACAGTACTTTTTTAGGGGGGGGGGCTTTAGAAATGAAGATATTACTTTTGGGAAGGGACAGAGGCTAATATAAACCCCCCCCTTTTTTTTCGGAATTGAAAAACACACAAGATCAAAGGGTACAAGAAAGACTTATGGAAATGGACATAACAGCCATGTCAAATTTCTGACCCTGGGGCAGCACCTAAGTCCCTAATCACAAAGCATGCCTAGTCAATTTCCCCTGCCCCCACTTCCCCCTGGGGCTTAACATTGATAGTTTCATTATTCTTTCATTGCTTTTTTAATTATTATTATTTTTCTCTTCTTCTTTCATTCACTTATCTATAGTTTTATATTCACAGGTCGGGTTTGTGTACCAATCAGCATGAATGATGTAGACACCTTTGATCCATTCACTGTTCCAACTGTAAGGTATGTTCCAGAAATTATTTTCCTACTCAGTGGCAAGGTTCCCTTAGCGCGACTCCAAAAACCGTGTATATTTTTATCAGCAATAAAAAGTTCACACTGAGCTGACTTTCTCACCATTGTTTTAGCTTCTGAAGTGCACGCGATCCTAATGAAATCCGTCTCCAAAGAAGTCCAAAAATCGAGATCGGGAGCCGCCATTGAAGGCGAGGCCGCATACCTTGAAGGCCAGGCCGCATGTCAGTGGCGTCATTCCGTCCAAATATGGTGCGAAACGTAATGCGTAGCAAGCTACCTACAAGGTGAATTCGAAGAACTTTCTCTTATCTAAAAGATGCCGTCGTGTTCGGCCCCGGGCTGTAAAAACAGATCCGAAAAGGATAGGGAAAGAGGAGTTACTTTCCATAATTTGCCTGCAAAGAACGTAAAATTGGCAGAGAAGTGGCTCGAACAGCTACGGCGGGATGAGAGATTAATGCCAAAAAAACTCGAAAATCTTTACGTATGCAACGAGCATTTCACAGACGACTGTTTCAAAACTGAATATCGATTTGAACTTTTGGGTGGGAACACAAGAAGGAGGTCATTGAAGAAAGATGCTTTTCCGACAATTTTTCAACGGAAGCCCCTTGTTAAGGCAGAGGAACGAAAAGAGGTAAGCTATGAAACTTTTCAGTTTTTAAAACTATTTTTGTCGGGCGGAACTGTCATTAACTTTATTTAGTAAATGCTATTTCTGCGCAAGAAATTGAAGTTCCTCAGTAAACTAATCGGTAAAATAATAACGAGAATTTTTTCGAGTATAAGGCGCACTTGGTTATAAGACGCTCCGTTAACTTGCAGACATAAGTGTATCAAGTTTTCAAACTGAAAATAGAATAAACTTATTGAACTTAATGCCCGCCAACTTTGACATATGCTTGACCTATTTTTAGTATTTGTTGATGAGTATTAACACAGGTTTTCCGTAGAATTTTGTGTGAAGAATTCGTCGTTGCGTTCTTGGAACATCCGTAACTTAGTAACCAGGCATTACATAGGACGATGAAAAACTAGTTTCCAGGCTATTCGCCAAAATATGGATGGAACACCTGGCCTGGGTTGCTCAAAAGGTAGATAATGCTATACCCTGGCTAAATCACTATCCAGCCGATAGCGTGGTTTGTTTTGTTAACACTTATCCACTGGATAGCAAAATTATCTGGTGGATAGCATTATCCAGCCTTCAAACAACCAAGGCCTGGAGGTTAAAAATTTGTCATAGAACAAAATTGTGTGTTTCTGTCGCTGATTTAGGCCAAAAACTACTTCAAAATAACCAATTTCTTCCAAATTTTTGCTTGTGGGTTTGGGAGGCAGCTACTTTATCGCTTATGTAGAACAATTTTTCTGTTTTGTGTGGAAAAAAACTCTGATTACAGTGTATGTAGATGATGTGGATGTTAGCAAATGGCATGTTAGTGGATGTTTGACAGGCATAATCATCAGTGAAATTTGGCAAAATTTTATTCATGGCATGAACAAACAAAACATACTTCGTTATAAGATGCACCTCAAGTTTGGAACAGATTTTGACTGTACAAAATGCTGCGCCCTATAAGCCAATAAATACAGTAACTTAATAAGAGGGTAAATATTAACCAAACATTCAGACATTAGATACAAATAGTTAGAACAGCTAAACTTGAAACTATTTACTCTTTTAAATCTGAAGAAGGTATGGGTAACTAACCTTGAACTGAATATCAAAAAGTACTTAAAAGACTAAGGGAAGTAACAATATTGTTAACTCCTATGTACTGATCTTTATTTTTTCTCCATCACATTTAATCCATAAGTGTAAAGAAAGGCAAACAAATGTGAGCATGAACAAAAAGTAGCCAGATTTTACAAGCAAAAATGCAGACTTGTGAGTATGTAAGCATTCAAACAAAAAACAAAATGGCGGCTTTCCCATGAGGTTACGATTATGAATTTATTAGGTTCATAAATTGTCTGACCTTTTCAGGTTGTTAACTTGTTGTTGGAAACAAAACATACATCTACGGAGTGTCAAGAAATTTTCGAAGATGGTAAAGGAGAGGACTCTAGCAAACCTGTCCAAAATGTAGTAAATAAATATGCTAGTGCTGAGACGTTTGAGCAGTCGATGGAAGTTACTAGTACAGAAAACCAAGTTCTTAGCGGTGGTCCTATAGACGACATGGTGGTCAGGGATGTGATATCATATCGAGCAGTAAAAGCGCACACCCCTTTACAAATTCCAGTACCAAGATCTGCCAGTGTTGTTACTTCTGAACAGGGTGTGGAAATTACTGGTACAGTGAACTACGTTATTGGCAGCCCAACCCATATGGCCAAAAGCGTACTGGATTGCATGCTGGTTGAAGACATGAGTACATTTGAAGAGGTAGAAACGTGCAAACCTGTCCAAATTCGAGAACAGAAATCTGCAAGTGCTATTACATCTGAAAATGCAGGGAACATTGCTACCATAAACAATGTTTTTAGCGGTCCCGTCCACATCATTGAAATTGTAACAAACATGGGGAAGATGCATGTACAGTCTGTAGATGTTGGAATGCAGACTGATCCTTTGAGTGAGTGTTCTCCAACATTTGACACCATAATGACGCCATGTATGAAGCAAAAGTTAGTCTACCAGGATCACTCCTATTGTAAAAAGAAACTGGAACCTCAGCCTACACAGCCTAAATGCACGACAGATCATGATGTTAAGGATGAGGCCAGACAAAACATTGATAGTTCTAGTGACAAGTGGGAGGCTGAAATTAAGGAGGCAGGTATTGATTATGACTCTGATGAGGACTGGGTACCTGGAGACGAAGAGGTTGATTCTGATGATGAAAATCTTGTTTTTTAAGTATGAGAAGTCTGAAGCTAACTGGCTACAGGAGGAAGAAGAACTGTGCAAAGAGAATTGTTGTTTGCAAATCAAATTTGCATCCTTGAAGCCTTATCTGTGTCACAAGCTCATGCAAAGGTGGTCACACAGAAAACTGGTTTTCACACCCTTCACTATGAGAATTGCTACTGGAAATCTTGTTTGCAGTGGTGGGATTCTCAATTTCATGGAGGAGGAGGGACTGAAACAATGTCTGGAGAATTTAGAGGGATGGCCAGGCTATCGATATTTGGCAACAGAGAGGTAGGACAGTCAATAGAGCCCCTCTTCTTTGTTTTTTAAGTTTCAAAGCTTGTAAGCTACTTTCTTTGACGTTTGCCTTCCCAAAAAGGACTTAGACTGAAATGATATGAGTGACCTAGGGTTTTCTGTTAGCTACAAGTCGTTTAAATGTGTATTGTGGAAATCCACAATAAGGATTTATTCCTTTCCCAGTTTACCATCTACAAAACAAGGACACGAATCAAAGGGAACAACGACCAAGACTTTTGTTTTTGTGTTGGCTCTGAAAAGAGCCATTCATAATGTCTTAACAAAGGGCACCTAATATAATTTTTTTTCATGAATTTTTTTTTTTTAGGAGGTGTTCCTCTTTTACGTCCATGTTGTTTACCATCTTATTTACTTGGCTTTTGAATTTATAGAAGGCTTGCAATGTACACTGCAAGTCTGCTGTGGCCAAAGCGAGACTACATCTAATTCAAAGGATGTCTGGCAATGCCTCATGTTGTTCAAAGAGTGTAGTTTTTGACATTTCAGAAATGCCTCATTCAATTCCATATGTATATCTATAGCAAATCCAAGTTGGAGCCATGACGAGAAAAGACAAGCCCAACATAAAGAACCAGTTTGATCCTTGGCACTTAGCAAAATCAGTGAGGAAAGAACTGGTCGCTGCTTCAAAAAAGAAAGAGTGCGCAGACTTTGTTCCTTGGATTTCTTCTTTCATGAATTGCCTGTAGTGGAGTGCAGCCACTCGTGACGAGGACCAACATCTTTGCCAAGAGAAGTGGAATCAACTGTGTACCAAGTGGCAGGAGAAACTTGCAAAATTTAGGGGAGGGGCCCAGGAGGCCCCCCTCCCCCCCGCCCTTCACTCTGTTGATATTTTTCTTGAGACAGAAATTTTTGGACTCAAGTGTTAATCGAAGTAATCAGATCATAACTGAGGAAGGATATTTATGTTGCAATTTAAACAAAATAAATAAAACTGATTAATTGCTGTATACGTGCAAGCACTACAGCTTTTTTTATAATTTGTAGTTCCGGAAAATATTGATATCTCCTTAGGGTGGTCACATGTATTTGGGTTACACCTCCCCCCCCCCCTGGAATTTCTAGTATAGTTTCATGCTTTCCCTTTAAAAAAATTGGCTAATGAAACCCCCTGGATATTTCCTTCACCTACTCAATTTTGTTGCTTTTGTTCTTTACTTTTGCCATTCTCTTTGAATGAAACAAATGCATTGTAGAAATCATGAAATGCAAGGTGCAAATGAAAACAAGTACAAATGTAAGAGGCATTTTGGGGTTTAAATTTAGCCGTACTGAAATATGCTTTCCTTTGGGTATTATAAATTATAACAGAAACTGAATGATTACATAATTTCTTATTTTTAGTTCCATAATGAAAAGTTGCAAATATGATGTCAACAGCATCATTCTCGATTTCCAAAAATATTTCTTGTCAAAACAGTTATTTTGCGACTGGATTATTGCCTTGTCATTAAATATGGCTGTTTTCGGGCGATTGCCATTCGACCAAAAATTCCGGTGTGAATTTACGGATTTTCTGGAACTTTTCCCTAGAAATTTCTGTGCCATTTGTCCCCGTTTCAAAAATTTCGGAATGTTTGGTCGAATGGAAAGGACCCTTTGTCTGTTTTGCGAGCGAAAGAAACTTTGTTGCCGTGTTTTGGCCCATATTTCTCGTGATAAAAGAAAAACAAAGACCGTAGTAACTTGCTTTCAGTTAAAGTTATTGTGTGACTGATCTGACATCTAGGCCGGTCAGAATGAGCGCCAGTGAAAACCTCAAATTTACCGGAAAAGTGTACAAAGTGGTTGGCAGACTTCCTATGTTAATTATCCCCGTGGAACAAAGTGACAACCAGAAATTACTTGCAATTCCTTGTTACAAAGGATTGAAGTCATCGAGACATAGATAGGAGTGAAAACTGCATGTTTTTTGCGCCTGCTCGGGCTCTTGAACAAAAAATTAAGTCACCCGCACTCGTAACTTGGGCGCCTCAACTCAGGCGCCCCGGCACCCGTTAGGCAGCAGCCTTGCACAAAATACAATAAGTTTTCAGCAATTTTCCCAGACACAAAGATAGAGTTTAAAATAATATATCAAACACGAAAGACCGTGTTTGACGGCATTTCCAAACACCAAGAAGAGAGTTGAAAATGCGACGCGTAGTGTGACGAACGTCGAGGTATTTGGGAATGTGGTCAAATAATGTTTTTTCAATTGAAACTAAAACTAAGGAGAAAACGTGGAATTAAAATCGTAAAAGTCTATGCTAATTGAGATCAGATATCCAGACACCGTGATCGTCATGACGTCGTGGTCATGTAATTATATCTTGCTGTTCAACACATAGCCACTGGTGGATTCTGCCTGTGTGAAAGCCTTTATTCCAAATCTTCCTGGCTTTATAGGGATAAACTGTCTGAAGTGCACTTTGCCTTTGAACTCAATTAAAGTCTCATCTATGGCAAACTGCCGCTCATGGCTGCACACTTCCTGAAACCTTGCTATGACCCAGGGTGCTTTCCATTGTGCCAAAGATTCCAGAAATTTCGGACAGAAGTCAAATGGAAAGGTCCGTTTTGGTTCCTTCCTTCCTCTGGGGGTGGTCCACTTATTCTGGTTGGAATATTCTGACCGGAATTTGCCGTTTCATTTTGACAAACCGCTTCATTGCTCTACTTCTCTTCACTTATGTAAGGAATTCGGAAAAGGAATAAAAAATGGTAAGAGCCATTCCTCTTAGTTGGCCCGGTTTAATCGGAAAATGCCGTTTTATTTTCTTCGGGTATTCCCACTGGTCTCTTACCGGTTGGTTTGGCATCATAGAAAACACCAATCTAGGAAAGGCTGGATTTTGTACAGTTTATTGTAGTCTGCGCAGTCACGTGAGAGAGCGCGGGTGTTGTCAGCAAAGTGCAGGTACAGCTAAATTTAAAGGAATCGAGTCTGCGACTTCAAAGATGGCAAGATAGGAGAACGTAGGACAGGATCAGTACTCCAGTAAGAATTATGGTTAGGTTTAGTAACCAACCCCACGTTTAGGTACAGACTAATCCAGGCGTTCATTTCACTTTCTGTGACTGGATTCCATGCAGAACTTTCTGCTGGCCCTCTCCTGTTCTGCACTAAAAGTAGTCTGACTAACAACTGTCATACTGTGAAGGTGAATTAATCCGCATGACACGAGCGTGGGACAAAGAAATATTCTGAGTCCCCGACAGGAATCGAACCCATGACCGCCCGAACACCGGGCGGGCGCTCTATCCACTGAGCTACGAGAACTCATGGGGAGCAAGGTAACCTTGCAACCTTGCTCCCCATGAGTTCTCGTTGCTCAGTGGATAGAGCGCCCGCCCGGTGTTCGGGAGGTCATGGGTTCGATTCCTGTCGGGGACTCAGAATATTTCTTTGTCCCACGCTCGTGTCATGCGGATTAATTCACCTTCACATTTCATTACCGAGCTTAAAATTCACCATCTGTATTAACTTATGACAACTGTCATACTTCTTGTGTGAAGAACAGTTAAAAAAAATGCAAACACGATTTCAGGTTTCTTGTGCTGACATTTATTCCAGGTTCTTCATTAAAATTAGTGTCTGCTCTGCTTCCGATTTCTCTAGATCAGTCTTCTTCATCCAATTTCACTTTGTTGTCAGTGTGATCTTCCTCTTCCGACTCTTCGATGGAATCCTCGGAGCTTGATTTGAAGTAAAACTCCTTAGACATCAGAGGCTCAATGCTTGGTTATACTGGCAAGAGGAAAGTCTTCTCCTTCGATAAACTGAATTTCAACTTTGTTTTGATAGTCGAAATGTAGTACAGCATCATCTTGAAGAGTCGCCATTTTAAATCTCCCTGTTCAAACGATTAAATCACAAAAAGCCTCAAAATTCGCCCAAAAACTAGCTCGATGGAAACAATCCTCGATAAAAACTGTCAAACTACCTTACGTAAAATAGAAAAAAAGTGTATTAGTTTCCAGCCCCTTAAATCCCTCTTTTAACATAAAAACCTAAACTCCAACTTTTTGCGGCATTCCTGACGTTTTTGAGCTTGCTTTGGATAGATCTCCCAAATTTACCTTAAAATGACTCATCTTTAAAAAAAATTGGTAACGTGATTAAGGCTGCCCAAATGGGGACTGTGTTTACTGTATATGGCCACTCGGACAGTCTGCTAGACGTTTTCATTTTACATCACAGCCATGGAGCTGGTGCACGCATACCCTTTCATAACAGCCTATCCCTTCTATGGTTTCAGTACACGTATTTACTGCTTTTTTAATAAAACCAAACCACTATTTTACGTTTTCCGTCCATCAGTGAACATATCTTTTCAGTTCTGACTTTTTGAACTCATGCTCATGATAGTAAATCTGTACATACGAATATGAAATTTATTGGCCAAGCGATCGAGTATCATCCAGTGATATTTTCCATGGTAGTGAATATATATTAATATGAATTGATATTTGTCAAGGCACCTTCTGCATCAACCAGTAGTATTTTTACCATCATGATAACTGTGTTATTTCAGTTTTGGGAATTTTACTTGCAGTCAACTTTGTGATGAGATTGATAAACATGAAAAGAATTCCCAAGACATGATTGAAGAAGAGAAGAAAAAGATTCCAGGTACATGAAAGAAGGCATTCGCAAATCCTGTAATCTTTGCGTTGATAACTTGCTATTAACACTATACCATGTTGTAAAAATAAACTGATCTATCAGCTGATCTATGCAGAAATGCTGATAATGCTTAAATATTAATTTCTAGCTTTCAGGAAAACCTCCTTAGTGAAGCCTATTGGAGTCTTTGTACAGTTTTTGAAAGGTCTTGAAGGTGAAAATGACAACAGACGAAAGAGTTTCAGGGAAACTGAAGGTGAGAGTACTGTGGATTTCTTTACTACTCTGTCACTTAGAGATTGCCACGCACTGGAAAGACATCACGCGGACATCTTTTCCATGAGAAGCAAGGTTTCACTCGCCCCTAAGGTCCCAGTCTTTTTTTCTTTATATTTTCAGTCACTTTGAAACATGTTTTTTCTTTATTTTATCTTTATTTTTTTTCAGAAAAGAAAGGAGAATGGTAAAGAAAAATGGAGGCAAAAAAATGAATGCGGATGTAGAAATGTTCAACACCATTTTTTATGACGGAAAATTCCTGAAATTGGCAAGAATTCTGAGCAGCTTAGGACAGTAAAACGAACAATTCTGTCATAAAACCTTTTGTGTAAATAAATAACAGTTTTCACATTTCTTTATTGTTTTGTAATGTAGCTAGAGCTTATTTGGAGTTTGCATCTTGACTACAAGAGGCATTTGTTACACTCCAGTCCGATCAAACGTTCTTTTTGGATTTGTTCTCACAGTTCATAAGCACATTAAAAGTTCTTTTCCGCTTGCTCTTGCGTTCTATCGATCGCGACTGATTGTTAGCTATTTACCCTTTATATTTCACATTAGTATGGAGCGAAACTTTAAAAAACTTTATTACAAATCGCCCTTGATATAGAATTACTGCATTGCTGTACATAATAGGGAGCTTAGGCAAACCACTACGGCAACGGCAATCAGAACGTCACGAAACAAGTTTAATGAGCAGAACAATGACTTTACACGTGCGTTATAAATCTCTGTGCATTTGGTAGCCGTCAACTCTAGAAATTTATCAGCAACGTGAAATGACCAAGTTCCGCGTCTTTTGGAGAACGTAAGCCACATCAGCTAATTTGTCGTATTTCGTTTTGGAATTGATCACTGGTATTACATATTTAGTTCGACTGAGGAGGTCTTTAGACCGACCGGCGTCCTGAAGAAGTCTAGATAATTGTGAAATTCGAAATTGAGATAAAAGTTCATTTTTAATAGGTGTCGATGTCCTTGGCGTACCCGTTGTAATTGCTTAAGCTCCATATTGACCTTTAGAATGATAGGACATGACAAGTTTTGTCACTTACCTGGACTCTTACGTGTTTAAACTGTTCTTAATATTTCACTCAGTGTCTCTTTATATTTATATAGCGAGTGAGACAAATATCAGCTGCATTTTCGTTTTTAGTGTCTTGTTTAATTCAACTTAAAATAAAGTAAAGGGGCGCTACTATGGTGATTATGCTACAATGTTAATTATAACATTGCCTAACTCTCGTACCGATATTTTAGTAAACTGTGGAAGGAGAGCAAATTGTAATTTTTAAGCTATTAGTTTCCCTCAACTTCATAATTTAAGTTGAAACAGTTGCCAGATTTGACACCACAGCCATGCCCGTGCCTATTCATAATAACACTCGTTTTATAGCTTCAGTGCATTTATAGAGGACGTTTTAACAAAACGAAGGCATCATATTTACATTTAGGATAGTGCCCCTGTAACTTGATTGTATACTCTAAGCTGTTCCAGATAAGTCGGCCTCTTGTGCCTACAATCATGGACAAACGTCTTGGGACAAATTTGCACTTCTGGCGCTTTTGCGCACACGCCAGAAGCGAAGTTCACCTGCCTAACCTCGCCCCCCACCCCCCATACAATGTTGAAAACTACTACCTGCAATTTCTTCTGATTTTCAACATTTTATTGGGTGGGGAGGGGGGACAGTAACGCGTTTTTAAAAGGAAACCAAACTTCAGTAGTAAAACACATACAATTCGTTAAATTACGGTCCCTAAGACTTTTGTCCACGATTGTAGCTTTAAACATACCACGCATACACATCAACACATGGCTTGCCTCTATTATCTGCCTTATAACAGTCACTCCAATCCTGTCCGAACCATATCTGTATCTCCTGCTTGCGTGACACAGACGCTACATTAAGAAGATCGCGGAAAACGAGCCCTGGAGACGTGTGGGTAGATCCATTAATACTGTAAAAGTGCTTTTTGTTGTTACAACCACTGTGTGCTTGCAAGTCTCCAGCAGGTGGCAGAATGGGTTCTTTCTTTGCATTGGTAATGATAGTCATTAAGCTGCTGTTGCCATACAATGGTTCATTTGTGCAGCCCCCGTAGGATGCCGGTTTATTTGGGTTGCATATGATCGAGCCCGACTTGTGAACGAGCTTCATTGTCTTGAGAAGTCCACTCTTTGTGATGTTAAAGGCACCATACTGGTTATCTCGTGCTCCAAAGCAAACAGGCTCAGTGTTTATTTTAAGCCAGGTCTCTAAAAATTATTAAAGATAGACTTACATTATGGAAGACTGTAGATTCATGTTCAAAATCAACTCAATCGATGCCTAATAAAGACTAAGCCGAGGTCAGCTCACTTCTCTGCAGTGAGTTACATTTGGATCTTGCGCAAGTCCCTCTCGATCTCGGTTTTCATTTGAGTTTCGAAGGTAAATTTGCATTTGACGTGGTTTTGCATTACTATGCTAAGCGGTTGGTTCTAAAAAATGCTTAGTGATCAATTTGGTTTTGGTGAGGTTCACGTTTTATGCCTATTGCGGTGCCCAAGAGGAACTCGCAATCCTACTGTCAAGGTTGCTGTTAGCTATGTGCGGCTCGAATGTAGCGAGATTCCAGCGCATTCCTTTGGATTTCCCACTAAGAATACAATGAAATGCAGAAAACGCAATCTGATCACGAGCGTTTTGCCTGCGATCCCTGAAACTTACTGCATTCACGCCTGTATTAAGCATTGAATTTGCCAAACACAGGGACATCCGCAGCCCTTTCTCTTCAAATTGGGTAGAGCTTCAAGGTCCCAATCTTGTTTCGCTTGCTCATAAAAGCCGACTCCTTTCCTTTCATTGAGACAATTACAAGTACTTTCGTTCGCATCGCTTTTGCCTAGCTTTCTCCTGACGCTGAGACGATGGTATTTTTTATGTTAAGTAGCAAATTACCAACTTTTTTTTCATTTAGTGTTTTGACTAATTTAAGTGTAATTAGTAGACTCAATGTTCTCCAGTCAGCGCGAAATTTCGACGATTTGGAACGGGAAATTTCCCATTGAGTTACAATCAAACTCCTGAAGCGATTTTCCGAGTCCGCTTAAATAGAAATCGTTTCCGAACCCGTCAGGCACACCGTAGAGATATAATAAATAGCTTACTAACCTCGTCTTCTCGGTCCGTACTGTAAGTTACGGATCCTCGTTTTTCCCTTTCGATTTATGGCCCAAGCGCGAAGCGAAGCGCGCGGGTCATAAATCGAAGGGGAAAAACAAGGATCCGTAACTTACAGTACGGACCTCGAAATTGGTTAGTAAGAGGTATTTAGTCGCCTAAAAAGTGGAAAGCTTTGACATAAACGTTGAAGAAAATAACTGACCTTCCACTTCTCTTATACGTCGCCAATGTTAGCACTTGCTCATCCCGAACCGGTTTTTTTCTCACTTTATTTTCATGAAATTGAGATCTTGCAAAAGATAGATTCAAGCGGGAGTTCAATTATGCCTAGTAAAGTCTACACTGAAATTAGCGCAATACGAAATAATAACATACTCAGGCCTTGAGCGTCCTATGGCGCGACCAGGACTGATAATGATAAAAATAATCTATCTTTTCTTACCTACCTCTGAAGCAGAAATTGAAAGGGGTCGATACCAAGGGTTATCCATCTTTAATTTTTAAAAAAAAAAACTTTAAATGAAACTCGATATTAACGAACAGCCGCCCAGCACTTTTTTTGCATCAATGTTCTCTTCTTACATTTCATTACTTGACAATCAAATCAACTAACACTAGTCTGAAAAGGAACTCAATTTTCCGTGATCGTCTACCCATCAATAATAACAGGTGGAATCTACAATGTTATCCAAAACAACCACTTGCTATTTTACCAATTGATCATTTTCTTACCTTGTGCCACTGCCAAAAGCACGCCAGGTCCTTTATGCGTCGAGGTCTGAAAAATTTGCTTGCTTAAAAAAGTGATCTTAAAATTAGCTAACCACTTTCCAAATTCTTATTGGCCTATTTTATGTTAATAACATTTTTTTTTTTCAATCAACCCGTTTACTTTGTTCTTATATAAGCAACGTTAGTATGGCTTCTGTTTTGGCAACCTATCTCCTTATTTTCAATTAAGAAAAGACGCGTTCGAAGACAACACAGCTGTCTTCGGGTCTTAGTCCAGCCGCTTTTCATATTTTGTTTTGACAGGTTGTGACTCACTGGCTGTATCTCAATGTTTGTTTACACCATACGTGATGAGGCTGTCTAAGGAGCAATTCGTATCCATCTATTGCTTCTGTTACATTTAATCGACTGAAGAGCAAAGCAAGAGTTCTACGCTGATATTTATAGCATATATTTTAAATTCAGTGGTTAAGAGTGAATTTTTCTAATTGTCGAACATAAGGTGGCACAAGTCGAAAAATCGATTTTTTTCATCCACAAATAGCCCCTAGGCAGATATGAAATGTGATATAGTTTTTTTAAGCTCGAAAGGCTTTAAATTCGAGGCAATCGAGAAAGACTATTTTCACCTTAAAGGTAGCCAAAATGGCCGATCGCAAAAGTTGAAAAAAGAAATCTAAACTAAATTTGCGTTTTCGTGTAAAGGAGAACCAAAACTTAGCGATACTTTTTCTTGAAAGGCAAAGTATTCAGCTTTCGGAAACTTGAGCGTCATTTATCTTAGTTGCAAGTCAAGCTTTCATTCCCGTGGAATTTACTATACAGTATGTGCCTGTTTTATCAGCCTCTTATCACGGGAAGACGTTGTATTTACCTCATAGAGAAGAAAACCCACGCGCTGGTGAATAAAAATGAAAGCTCACCGAGCAGGAGTAAGCTTTACATCTGTCATACAAACAAACTGAATCATGTCTTACTCCTGACGGGTACAGTCCTTAGAAAAAGCAACCAAAAGATCGTCTCACCTTGACATGACATGTATCAATTTTAAAAATTTCAAATTTCTTTTACCATTTGAATGGAAAAAGAAGATGACTTCGAGGGACTAATGAGTTCACATATGTATAATATCCAGTCCACCATTCCGACAATTCCAGTATAGTTCAGTTTGCACATGCGCATAAGCATCGCTTTACAGTGCCATGTTGTCACATGTAGTCGGCTTAGTGTTTTGTCTTTAAAAGCATTTATTTAGAGAAAGAATCGCGGGTTTTACACCGGTAACACTACAACACTACAAGTAGTCCCTCTTTTGCTTAGTCCGTCGAGCGAGACGCGCTGGGGGCGAGACGCGCATGAAAGGAGGGACTACTGCCTAAGCCAGGGAGTTTGAATTATGCGTTGCTCTCACAACTCAAAAATATGATTGGCATATATTAGGAGCGTTGGCAACACGTTTTCAACCTTCGAGATACGTGTGACGTATTGCAGGAATGTTTATCTCGCTCTCTGAAAATAGAAAGCTTTGGAACCGGAGCAAATCGCGTCTCACAGGCCGCAATGTTCTTGTGATTCTGCCAGCAGGTTATGGAAAGAATTAAATTTATCAAGTGTTTTGTTTGACAAAGCTTTTCGCCTCGAACCCGAATGCGAGCGTGTTAATGATTTCGGCGCTCAACACTAGGTCAACAGCATCGTCGAAGAACAATTCCGTTAATATGAATTGACTGAGCTTGGCCTTTCTACCGTCCGTTTGAAAGATTAAACCGGCCTTTCACTTGAAACAGGACATTTGCTTGAAACTTTCCGCTGCTATCAGCAAACATGTCACTGCAGTTGGAAGATCTCCTATGTCAAATCATAATGTGCATTCCTGGTTGAAACTCTGCATTTGAAAATTTCGCAATAACTTTTAAATTCACGCCTACAGACACGGCTAAAAATCGTTACAAGATGACTTCTTTGCCGTCGATAATGAGAGGACGTATCCTATTGGGCACGTGTAATGAGATTATAAAATTTACACCGAAAAATCACTCGGAGGTAGTCCCTCTTTCTTCATGCCCCCGGGAGTTCCCGCGGCCATTTTTTTCTCGCGGTTTTCTCTGGTGTCGCGCATGACGGACTAAGCGAAAGAGGGAGTCTATTGCACTGGCGACGAGGAAAACACGCTCGTTTAAACAACAGCAGTAGAAAAGAAAGCCAGAGAAACCTAGCAAGCAAAGTTTGAAGCCCAGCGAGAGAAGCAAGCAAGCAAAATACTACAACGCGTGAATCGATCGATCGACAAAACATATTTGACAGAACAAGCAGATACCGGCCCAGCAGCTCCAGTGCAAGTTATTACGGCAACGAGAAATCTGAAATCTCAACCATTTACCCTAGGAGATGACCCGATAGCCAAAGGAAAATCGTACGACGACTGGCTCAAAGAAATTGAACGGGAATTCAGATATTTTAAGATTGCGGAACCATTTGACAAAAAACATGCACTCATCATTTATGGACGGTCGATCAGTGTAAAGCTCCGTCTGACTAACGGAAAGCTGCCTTGTCCAAAATATCCAAGAAAGGTGATCGGTCTATTTTATAACAACCATCGACGGACATCCTTACTCTCAGTACGATGCAAGATCTTCTGTCGAATGCTACTGATCCGGATGCAGGAAGAAGTCGAGCAGAGATTAAGGCAAGAACAGATCTTCATCCTTAGAAATATCTTGAAACAGAGTGCTTAGTGGCAAGCACCCTTGTACATCGGTTCAATCGATTTCAAGACAGCCTTGGATTTTTTTCAAGGCTTTAATTTCACAACTGCAATGATTAATCATGTCCAGATCAGAAAGTGTGGTATTGTGTAGTTCAGAAAATGTCCATCCCTCCCCAATGGAAGGCATATTTTCAAAACTAAGATATACCCCCGGTACTGTCTGAAAATTCCAATTAACTTCATACATTTCTTTAAATGTATTGATCTTACAGATCTCTCTTTCCCCACCCCCAGGAAATTCCAATCCTTTCTTTGGGGAGAGTATCGATATTACCTTGGAGCTGCACTTTGTTATTTAAAATCATACTTTTTCCACGTCGATTCAGAGCTACTTGTAAGTAGCTTTACAAAGGAGCATACAATACTGGAAGACACATCACCAAAGGTTCAATCGGTAACGCTTGGTATTTATTTATGTTTGGTGTGATATAACAAAGAGTTAAATTCTTCTCTGACATTCTCCCTTGCTCAGACTTAAGCCGAGACGCGCGGTTCAATTAATTCACATTCTTATATTTATAGTTTTTTAGACTTAATATGTCATACTGTAGTTTAAAATGATACTTTTGTTTAAGAAGTTGTCAAGATTACAAACTTTTGGTGAGAGCCTGGATGTTAATTACTATTACGAACCGAGCCAGCAAGAAAAAAAAAAAAGAAAAAAAAAAAAAAAAGAAAAATGGCAGCATACACATTTAAAGACGTCTCGGTAATTGCGTAACGCTACTTCAGCATTTCTACTATACTGAAAACTTCATTCAGTGAATCTCTTCCTTCGTTTTTGCGTTAAGTTACAAGATTTAATACAAGAGAGGATAAATATGAGCCGCGTTTACGTTAACGTTTTCAGCGCCTTCCTTGAAATGAAACTTACATCATTTCAATACCTTATTTGTTCCCGATAAATCAGAGGCTCATGTGATTTTAATCATACCACGCATACACATCAACACATGTTGTACCATTGTTGTCAACGTCAGCACAATCGATCCAATCCTGTCCGTACCATATCTGCAACTCCTGATTGCGTGACACCGACACATTATTGGGAAGATCGCGGAAAACGAGCTCTGGAGATGTGTGGGTAGTTCCATCAAGGCGGTAATAGTGGTTTTTGGTGCAAGAATTGTGTTGCAATTCTTTAGCAGATGGCAGGATGACTTCTTGCTGTGCATTGGTAATGATAGTCAGTAAGCCGTTTTTGCCATACGATGGTTCATATGCGCAGCCCCAGTAGGATGCCGGCTCATTTTTGTTGCATTTGATCGAACCCGACTTGTGGACGAGCTTCATTGTCTTGAGAAGTCCATTCTTTGTGATGTTAAAGGCGCCATACTGGTTATCTCGTGCTCCAAAGCAAACAGGATCTGTGTTTATCTTCTGCCAGTTCTCTAAAATGAATTTCAACGATAGGCAGCAGAAATGAAAAAAAAAAACAAAAACAAAAAACAAAAACAAAAACAAAACAAAAAAAAACAAAACACAAACAAATACAAAACAAAACAAACCAAAACGAAACAAAAAATAATAATACTAAAGCAAACACCTTTTGGAAACGACGAAACTGTAAATCAAGGAAATGAGAAACGCTCTATCTTAACAGAACTAGATCGCAGTTAAGAGTAAGTAACTGTTGGGTCAAACAATTGCTGACTGATAAGTTCACCCTAAGCAAGAGTTTGTTTCGCGTCATACATTTGGATCTTGTTCCACGCCCTTTCTGCTCAAGGGACTATTACAACAATGTTAAGATGTTATGTAAAAGGTAAGTGCTAACCTGACACAATTTTAAAAAAATATTTGTTTCTTATTTCATGCCTTCTCACTATTTGAAACTAATAAGGTAAACCCGTTTACTATAAAAGCAGTTGCTCCTGTCCAAAGATCCCAAGAGTGGACAGAAATCTAACAATTCTGCAAATCAACTCTCACCTCTTGATTGTTTTGCACGCTTTGCTTTATACTTGTGCCGTTGAAAACAGCAAGACTGCTTGCTACAAAATTGATTGGTTGATCGATTAATCGATTAAATTCCTAATTATTTTTATGGAGGTGCTACAAGGTTGAGCTACTTTACCAATAGACTAACATGCCGCACCTTCACAGCGAGCCAGGATTGTCTGAGCATTCCCATCAGAGTATATCCAGTAATCCCCGTTAGTCATCTCATTTCCTTCACTCGCCTTGATCTCACTGCACGATTCAGCAGGAAGCTCTTGAATGGAGCCAAGAGGGACTGCGTGATAAAGAAGGAAACACTTTCAAAAAGATATTTTTTTCAAGATCGTGCAGAAGAAGTTTATTTTTTATTCAAATGTTAGCAAGAACAAAACAGATACACTTTGTAGTTTAGTAAACAGGTCATATTCCCTTGCAGAGCTCCTATGGTTCACGTTCGATGTATCAAAATTCAAACATGGGAGCTAGCTTTCTACCAAACATCTAGTTTTGGTCTTATTTGTTTGTCCATTTTGTATTTTATTTACTATTGTATCTCTCAGTTACTACGTAAGCTGTGAATGATCAATTTAGAGGGCGACTCTACTGTACAGCCCGCTAAAATTTAAAGCTGTTTTTATTGTCAAAATGTTTCGTGATTTATCACCAAGTGTTCTTAACTTTTATAGCAAGTAAAAGTTTAAATCTTTCTTTTATTATAAATTATGTCTTAAGAGTGTGTCCATGAGAAAACCAGGCAGGAGGTGATACAGCTCAAGTCACTGATTTCGCTCAAACTTGGTACAAATGTTGGGTTTGGTGAGTTAATGACTATGGCAAAAACTTAGGTCAAAATATTTTATTCCCTTCAAGTTAGGGCGACCCCCTACAAACATTGCCGTTTGTCACTAATTTATGCATATTTAATTAGCTGTCTTTGATTTAGTATTTCTACAACAAGAAAGGCCATGTGAAAATGAAATCCACTGGATCATGTTCTACTATTATCAGTCTCAGAGCACAGATATTCATTTGAACTAGACAATTTGTTTTCTCTCCGTGCTCCATCTTAAGTAAGGTGAATATTTCGTGGTGTTGTGAATAGCCTTTTAAAATTGATGGCAAATATCTGCACTGGGCAACAGCAAATACACATTATTCTAAAATGAATAAAGAGAGCTATTACTAAAGTTGTCAAAAAAAAGCCATAAAATGTTTGAATATTTTTTCTGTGTTGGCATACTGTTTACGCAGGACTTCATGATTTTTGGCCATTTCATTAGCATCCACCAAAACACAAACGCTATTTTTCTGTCATAACCTAACTCGAAATCAACAAGAAATATCTACCTAAGTATTTTCCTATCAATTGCCAGTTTAAATTCGGCAAAAAGAAACACTTGAAACATTTCTTTCATATATTTTCAGAGCTACATTTTGGGGCGTTCTCACGATATAAAACGCGATAGAAGAAGATTCAACTCGTAAGTTCCCTCAACTTAGGTTTTCAGGCGTAAAATAGAATGGAAAAGAGAAATAACTACTACATACATGTCACTTAGACGCGATTTTGCGCTCTCGTTGATTCTTGGATTGCGAAATGTCCATTTTCGTGTCATCTGTTCCGTTGCTTCGACCCGAAGTTTAAAGAAAATATCCATTTCCATCCCGATTTGGTCATCAGAGATATCAACATTTGCTGATAAAGCTGCTCAAAAGGCCGTTTAGAATCCAGGAAGAGCCATCACTGCTGCAAGTGTTATAGCATACAGATTTCTTTCAAAGCCCACCACACAACATTCTGCCATCTTTGACGATATTAAGCGGTACAATTTGTATCACCACACATGATGTATCTGCCGAAATGAAAGAAGACAACCGCTGACTTTTCAACGGGTAAGTTAAAGATGGCGAAGTGTTTTGTGATGGATTTAAAAGCAATCTGTATGTTAAAACAACAGTGATCGCTCTCTCTGTATTTTAAACGGCATTTTGAGTAGTTTTTTCGACAAATGTTGATATCTCTGATGATGAAAGCGGGATGGAAATGGATATTGTCTTTAAACCTCGGGGTCGAAGCAACGGAACAGATGACACAAAACGTTCTGGACATTTTGCAGACATTAGGCAGACCCGTGAGAATGCCACAAAATGTAGCTCTTAAAATATATAAAAGAAATGTCTCAAGTGTTTCTTTTTGCCGAATTTATACTAGAAATTGATAGGAAAGTACTTAGGTAGATATTTCTTGTTGATTTCGAGGTGGCCATTGACTCCTGTGCCGGCCGTAACCGGCCGTGACGAACCTTGGCCTTTCTTCCACTTCTGACGTCATCACCTTTGACCAAAATTGGCATCATCTATGCTCAACGTCTGCAGCAGGAAAAGATCTTTCCAATGATACCCAGATCAGAGTGATCGGCCCAATGGAGCCTGAGATATGCACAAAAATGCTGAAAAAGTTGAGTGAAAAATTCAGAGCAAAATTCCTTGCCACTACACTTGGCTACTCCTTGGCAAAAATCGCCCGTCTCGATGATTTCTCAGAATGTTTTAAACTGAAAGCAAGCCCGGTAGAAGGTCAATTACTGCAGCAAGAAGAAAAGAAAAGGAGGAAAAGGGAAGGCGAAAAAGAAAAAAAAAATCGAAAAGCCTAAAGACGTAGGTCACTTTCATTTTGATTTCTGCGCATGCCCGAGCAAAAATGTCGTAAAACGCGATGCTAGTGGAAAGAAAGGCATGCTGTCATGTTGCAAATGCCTTTTTGAGTAGCCTGAAAATCTCCAAAATGTCCAAAAAATGCGTTTTTGGCGAGAAGCTCCAGGAGTCAATGGGTTAAGACAGAAAAATGACTTTTGTGTTTTAGTGGATGTTAATGAAATGGCCAAAAATCATAAAGTCCTATATATGTAAACAGTATGCCAACATAGAAAAACTATTGAAGTCCCCAAACATTTTATGGCTTTTTTGACAACTTTAGTGATTGCTCTCTTTATTCATGCTAGAATAATGCGTATTTGCTGTTGCCCAGTGCAGATATTTGCCATTGATTTTAAAAGGCTAGCTATTCACAACACCACGAAATATTCACCTTACTTAAGATGGAGCCACGTTGAGAAAACAAATTGTCTAGTTCAAATGAATACCTGTGCTCTGAGACTGATAATAGTAGAACATGATCCAGTGGATTTCATTTTCACATGGCCTCTCTTGTTGTAGAAATACTAAATCAAAGACAGCTAATTAAATATGCATAAATTAGTGACAAACGGCCATTTTTTGTAGGGGGTCGCCCTAACTTGAAGGGAATAAAATACTTTGACCTTAGTTTTTGCCATAGTCATTTACTCACCAAACCCAACATTTGTACCAAGTTTGAGCGAAATCCGTGATTTGAGCTGTATCACCTCCTGCCTGGTTTTCTCATGGACACACTCTTAAAACCTGCTAACCACTTTTAAAACAACGATTTGACACGTTTTGCTTTCGACGTGCTTCTGAAATTTGAAGCTGTTCCGCGTGAATAAAAATCGTTCCCGAAACCCGTCAGACACAGAGTCGAGATATTAGAAATATCTTACTAACCTCGTCTTCTCGGTCCGTACCGTAAGTTACGGATCCTCGTTTTTTCCCTGTCGATTTATTGCCCGCGTGCAGAAATCGAAGGGAGAAAAACCAGGTCCGCAACTTACAGTACGGACCTCGAACTCGGTTAGCAAGAGGTAATCACCAATTTTTTTGGATCCAGACTGTGGGATTTTAAAATAATTTTAAATTCGAAGTCCTGTTAAAATTTTGATACAGGTGTATATCGCGCATATGCTGTTGTCGAGCACAATTTTGTTGCTGCAAACGACAGTATCAGTGCGAGGCTGCTATTCTTGTTCAGAGATAACGGGACCGTCACCTGGATGCGCCAACTTATCAAAATACGTGACCAAACAGAAACTCGGTGTAATATATTCGTAACCGGAAGTTGTGTTAAGCTGTTGTATTACCCAAGATGCTTAGAGAATAAAGTTGTTGTGTTGAGCAAGCCTCGTGAACATGTTGTTACGTCATCAAGCCGTACTTTTGCTAGTATGTTTCATTTTGGCGGCGAGGATGGGATACGCTACATGCACAAAGACGCATGAGAAATCCAGTGAAAATTTGATTTTCTCTGTGTGAGGAAAAAAGTTTGTTTTCGACCGAGGCAACTTGATCAACGTTTGAGCACGTGCTATCAAAATGGCGGGAATTGGATTGTTTGGTCGTGTCGGCGAGTTCAGCCCTGAGCGAGAGACTTTTCGTTCCTATGTGGAAAGAATGGAAATGCTCTTCATGGCAAATAATATCATGGAAGAAACAGGCGAGGGTAAAGAGGAAGCCAATCTCGCAGTTGCAAATAGGAAACGTGCTATCTTTCTGATTGAGATTGGACCCGAAGCATATTCTAACCTGAGCAATCTGCTGGCACCAGTGAAACCAAAAGACACTCCTTTTGCGGACATTGTCAAAGCATTGGAGAAACATTACAATCCAGCGCCATTGGAGATAGCAGAGAGTTTTCATTTTGGAACTCGCTATCAAAAAAAAGACGAATCCATCAGTGACTTTATTGTGGCCTTGAAGAAGTTATCGATTCATTGTAACTATGGGGAGTTTCTCAACCGAGCTCTGAGAGACCGTTTTGTGTGCGGATTGAACAATCCCAAAATACAGAATAAACTTACTTTTGAACACCGAGGATCTTTCTTTTGAGAAAGCCTGCCAGATTGCAAAGTCAATGGAGATGGCAGAGAAGAACACCCAAGAATTCCGTCCTGTCAGTGCAAGTGATGACAGCCAAGGCATAGTAAATAAACTGGAACCTGGAAACACTAAGGAACTCTCATGTTACCGGTGTGGTGGTAAGCATGCTGCACCTAAGTGTAAATTTAAGTCAGCAAAATGCTACAAATGTAGCAAAGTAGGTCACCTTGCATCAGTTTGTTGCAGTTAAGATGTTGAGTCTAGCATGAAAACAAAACAACCAGGACCGAAAAGGTAATGTTCATAGTGTGTTAGAATTAAACACAGAAGGTTGTGATGATAATGATGAGTTAGGTATTTATTCCATGTATGCAGTTGGTACAGATAATCCTACCAACAAAAGTTATACTGTAGAAATGACCATAAATGGTTCACCATGAGCAATGGAAGTAGACACTGCAGCTGATTACTCAATAATGAGTAAGAGCACACATTCTCAGAAATTCAGTAATTTTCCACTTCGTCCGTCAAAAGTTGAATTGAAAACCTATACAGCTAAACCCTTACAGTGTGTGGTGAAATGCTGTGTGATGTAGTGTACAAGGGCCATGAATACACATTGCTAATTATTGTAGCTGATTATGAGAAGAAGCCTACTTTGCTGGGAAGAAATTGGTTAAACCATATAAGGCTTGAGTGGGGTGAAATATTTAGTTTAACAAGATCCGAGTTGGAAAGTACCAAAAGTCAACTTGATGGATTACTAGTTAAACACAGTGAGTTGTTCAAAGATAGCTATGAGGGCATGAAAGGGATGGAAGCACACATCACCATGAAAGATAGTGCAAGCCCATATTTATTAAGCCACGTAGGGTTCCATATGCACTAAAAGATGAAGTTGAAAAGAGTTGGATAAATTAGAGAAAAATGGTGTAATCGTTGAAACTGACAGATCGGACTGGGCAAGCCCAATAGTAGTTGTGCCAAAAGCTGACAAATCGGTTAGCATTTGTGGGGACTACAAAGTAACCATCAACTCAGCTGTTGAAGATGAGCAGTATCCCCTTCCCACTCAACAGGACTTGTATGCTGCCCTCTCGGGATCAAAATTTTTCAACAAACTTGATTTGTCGCATGCATATGCTCAGCTAAGTGTTGACAAAGCAAGTCTTGAGTACCTGACAATTAGCACACACAAGGGACTCTATTCCAACACCAAATTACCATATGGAATTAAATTAGCACCTAAAATATTCCAAGCTAAAATGGATATGATTCAAGGAGTAGAAAAATGTGTGTGTAAGCAGGATGACATTCTTATTGGTGGTGTAAGTTGGCAGGAGAATATCAAAATCCTGGCTGAGGTATTGGAGAGGTTGCATAAATATAACCTGCACAAGGGCGTAGCCAGGGGATGGTTCCAGAGGTTCTGGAATCTCCCATTTGGGTTATGAAAATGAATATTATTTCAAGAGGGAAAAAGTATCGGAACCCCCCTTTCGAAATTCCGCGAGACGAGATTTTCGTTTTTGAAAAACAAAAGAAAATCAGTTTAAAAAGGCATTACATGCCCTCCTTCTATCGCAGGTTACAATATTATACGGGTGCATAAATTGGCTATCACTTGTCCTACGTTTTGTTGACAGTGATGGATATATCCACGAGGAATTTTAAGGATTCAACAGTCTGCAGGGATAACCGGGGAGGCGATCGCTAGCTCGATACTGGATACCCTACCGCAGTCGAACTTAGACATAAAAAACTGTCGAGGACGAGGGTACGCTGGAGCGTGTGATATGTCATCCTCTGGGCACGGTACACAAGCACTGATACGAGAAAAAATTCCAAAGGCTCGATGTACACACACTGCAAAGCTCACTGTCTAAACCTCAGAATCGTTCACTCCTGTGATCAACCCCTTATCAGAAACATGCTTGGAACATTCAATGAAGTTTGCAATTTTTTTAGGTATTCACCGAAGCATAACAAGTTTTTGCTTGCCGTAATTGAGAAAGAAACCCTCGAGGTCAGCAAAACAACGTTGCTCAGCTTGTGTCGAACACGGTGGGTTGAAATGTTCACTGTCCGCACCAGTTAGAGGAATATCTTGTTAAGAGGTCTGATCTGCATGGAAGAATGCTTAAAGACTCAACACTTTTAAACGTCACACCAACTAAAACGAAAATGGGTGAGTCTACTTTCAAGTGTGACGCTGCACGAGAATGGAACGGATTACCAGGAGAGATCAGAGAATTAAACACTCTTTCTAAGTTTAAAACACATATTTTAAAGCATTTTATGGATTAAGACCGTATCAATCATGTATGTACCGTAAATTAGGTTCAATTTTTTGCTGGTTTGTTTGTTGTTGTTGCTCTCTTTTAAATGCTTGTTTTTACGTAATCTCCAGAATGGTTGTAATTTTTAATGTAAATGTTTAGTATTTAAAGTACAATTTTATGAATAGCTTTATTTTATATGAAAATGCCGATCGCCTGTTAATACCAATGATCCAGTGATCACTGATTGGCCTTTCAGGTTAAATAAAGTCTTTTATTTATTTTATTTTAAAGGCATGAGGCACATGAAGTTTTCTTTGCCCTTTTGCCATCTATACTAAGAGCACAAGAAAGTATGTCAAATGAGCGGCTGTTTGCAAATCAATTCGGGGAAACTGCCTGGAATTGGGAAACTGACAGCAAAAGCAAGGCAAACAGCCTCTTACATGCAGTATCCAATTTTGAATTTATCATCACCCACATTACGATGATGAAATGTCTTTCGATACTGAAGTCACTCAATATCAAGCTGCAAAAGCGAGACATCGATGTCTATGAAGCATACAGCCACATCAGAGATTTAAAGGGTGAGCTACAAGATATCAGAGGAGACATCGAGAAATATTGCTCGGATTGGTACAGCATGGCTACCACCACAGCGAGGAAAGCAAACATCGAGCCATCTATGCGACGCGTTGTTGGTCGGCAACAGCACCGAAGCAATGTCGAAGCAGGAACACCGAAGGATTACTACAAAAGAGCGTTCACAATTCCTCTGTTGGATCATCTTATTTCTGAGATAGACACATAATTTGACCCCAAATTATGCTGTGATGTCTTCCCTCCGGTGCCTACTTCCAGCCTTGCTAGTTTCTCGAGAAGGAAACCCTGTACCTACCTCACCCCAGGTTTTTGATGTGGAACTTCTCCGTTAGCGGCGCAAGTGGCTAAACGCGGATCGAGACCTACCCAACAGTGCAGTTCAGGCATTAGAAGAATGCAACCATAAATTCTTTCCAAAAGTACATAAGTTGTTGCGCATCTTATGTACGTTGCCAATTACCTCTGTAGAATGTGAGCGATCGTCCAGCACATTGTGGCGACTAAAAACTTATCTGAGGGCAGCCATGACCAGTGAGGGAGAGTCTGGCCTTGCGCTAATGAACTTCCATTATGGTAGGCAAATTGACATTGGTGCAACAATCGACATTTTTGCACGGAAGCATCCACGGTGCCTCTTTCTTTCTGATATCCTAGCTGAGTGAACGGTAAATCACAAGTCTACAGCATTTGATGAAGTATGTAATATGTTAAACAACTATGTTATTATCCACTTTTAATTCTATTAACATCTCTTCAGGAAGTGAGATTTGCAATCCCCTCTTAGAAATACTAGCTACGTTTGGCACTAAAATTATTGGAAATTTGTGCTCAGACTCAAGGAAACGCCATTTCTGAAGACCCAAATTTCAAAACTTTTCCGGGGGAGCATGCCCCCGGACCCCCTAGTAAAGAGTGCCTCCGGCGCTCGATTGTCAACCGGGCAAGCAATATACATTAGGAACCCCTCTATGCAAAAAGGCTGGCTACGCCCCTGACTGCATTTGAAGATGGCAAAGTGTGAATTTCTGAAGAGGAAAGTTGTCTATTTGGGTTTGAAGATAGATGCCGGAGGTTTGCATCCAGTTGAGGAAAACGTGGATGCTGTAAAAAGGGCACCAGTACCACAAAACGTCAGTGAGTTGAGATCTCTTTTGGGCATGGTCCAGTACTATCACCCATTTCTACCAGATTTAGCAACCACACTAGCACCATTACATGAGCTCCTCAAAAGGGGTGCCCAGTGGACATGGACAAAAGAGTGTCAGCAAGTACACGAAGCTTGTAAACAAGGTCTCACTAGTGATGCACTGTTGGTGCATTATGATGGGAACCGTGAACTGAGACTTGCTTGTGATGCGTCCAGCTATGGAATTGAAGCCAAGTGATGGATGATGGCCAGGAGCGGCCAATAGCCTATGTCTCTCGGAGACTGAGTTCAAGTGAAAGGAGCTATGCACAAATTGAGCGGGAAGCATTATCAATTGTTTTTGGTGTAAAAAAATTTCACCATTTTTTGTATGGGCGTATATTTACCCTGATCACTGATCACAAACCATTGTTGGGAATTTTCAATCCCAAATCCGCTATCCCCACACTAGCAGCAGCTCGGATGCAGAGGTGGGCTCTAGTACTTTCAGCGTATGACTATGAGATTGAATACAAAAGATCTGAAGACCATGCTAACTGTGATGTTCTATCAAGGCTACCACAGAGGACTCCACAGCGGGAAGTGAGGGTGTGGTCTACAGTGTGAGTGTAATTGATGATGATTTTCCAATCACTGCAGAGGATATAGGAAAGGCAACCCTTGTAGATCCTGTACTTGTTAAGGTACATCAATTTGTGATGTCAGGTTTGCCAGAAGGGTGTGCTGATGAGACCCTCAAACCCTATCATAATAGAAGAAATGAGCTGTCCTGTGAACAGGATTGTGTCCTTTGGGGCTCTAGGGTGATTATTCCACCAATCTTTAGAGCCAAAATGCTGGGGCAGTTGCATTGGGAACACCCTGGTATATGTGGTATGAAAGCAATGGCTCGTACATGCATGTGGTGGCCAAAAATGGATCAGGAAATTGAGGAAGCAGTGAGAGTATGTACAGTATGCCAAAATGTTAGAAATGCCCCACCCAGTGCACCCCTGATCCCAGGGAAGTGGCCAGCTAGACCATTTCAACGGATCCATATTGATTTCTGTCAAAAGGGTAATGATTACTTCCTTTTAGTAATCGATAGCCACTCAAAGTGGATTGAAGTGAAACATAGGAGCTCTACAACTACTGAACGGACTATTGATGAGCTCCGTTTAATTTTTGCTACTCATGGTTTATCTGAAGAGGTGGTGTCTGACAACGGACCACAGTTTACGTCCGCTGAATTGGCCGAATTCATGCGCAAAAACGGCATCAAGCACACGTTGGTTCCACCCTGTCACCCTCAATCTAATGGAGCAGCGGAGAGGTCTGTGAGAGTTGTTAAGGATGCTTTAGTTAAACAAGTGCTTGAGGGTAAAAGGGCATCTCTATGAAACACAGACTTGCTAATTTTCTATTTCGGTATCGCACAACCCCTCACAGTACAACTGGTGTGACCCCCGCTGAGTTGATGGTGAAGCGTCGCCTAAGAACAAGGTTAAGTCTGATTAAGCCTAATCTGGCACAAGTTGTAGAGAATAAGCGAGAGAAACAGAAAATGTATAAGGATTTGAAATGTAAGAGGGAAAGATCCTTTGTAAGAAATGACAGGGTGCGGGTACGAAACTCGAGGGCTAATTGTAAGACTGGTAAGTGGATTCCAGGCACTATAATTAAAGTTTGTGGGCCCAGAACCTATGTAGTTAGGACAGGACACAAAACCAGATATGTACACACTGATCACATGATAAGAGCACATGATAATGTACCAGATGATGTCAGTGAGCCAGATGTCGTGGTGCCTGAATCAAGTGGTCAGAAAAGAAATGATGGTAATGTGAATCCTCTCGATAGTACTTCTGAACCACATGTAGATCCGCCTGAAAACGAGGATACTGTTGTATCTCCTTTAGTTGTAAGTAGTCCACCTACAGTTTTGCGAAGATCTCAAAGGATTAGAAACCAGTTGTTAAACTTAACCTGTAACTGTAGGTTATCACTATGTCTTGGGTACAAGTGCATCCTGAAAATCTGGGGGAAAGCAGTGTAATATATTCGTAACCGGAAGCTGTGTTAAGCTGTTGAATTACCGAAGATGCTTAGAGAATAAATTTGTAGTGTTGAGCAAGCCTCGTGAACTTGTGTTGTTGTGTCACCAAGCCATACTTTTGCTAGTATGTTTCACTCGGCCTCTTAAAAACACGTGCTCAGCGGGCCGCAAATGACTGACAACTGGCTGCAAATGCATATCAGCCCTGCAGCTGATTGGTTCTTGTCTCATCATCCGACGGATTTTAACCAATTAGAGTAAGGGTAGTGCTGACGAGGGAAAACCACTCACTTACGAAACTCTAGTTTCACACTGCAGTTTTTTCAGTCGTCGAATCGTCAACGAACGAAACCTGAAGTAATGGAAGAAATAAGGGGTCAAAACTCAGATTTGGACAAATTAGAAGCAAAAGCTCAGGCGGAAAATACGGAGAAAGCCACTTTGTGGGTGATGAAATCTGAGAAATGGTGTGACAAACAAAAGCTGAAAGTTGACTTCAACTGTGTAACAAGGGTCGAGGTAAATGGATTACTTCGAAATTCTGTGCTAAAGTTAAATCGGAAAAAGGCCAACCACTAACACAAAGTACTCTCACAGATAACTTTGTGATGTGTCTATTATTTATAGACGATTTTATCCATTTTTTCCTGTAATTTTTAAGAGCTGGTTGAATCAACAATTACATGATAATTTGAAGTGACTTTGAATTCATTATTCTCTTGTATTATTAAAACGGGCATTCTTGATATCATTTGGCCTTGTATATTGATAATAATGATAATGATAATACTTTTTTATTGTTTATTTGCGCCTTTGTAGTGTCATTTGCGACAAATGACATTACAAGAGCGCAAATAAACAATATTCCCTCAAAGAGTCGTGTTATAGTTGTTACCGCCATATCGCGAAGCCAATCTCGATCGGTCTCCAAACATCGTTTTAAAAAAGAACAAACGTTTAAGTTTATTCACGACAACGAATTTGACTGAAAATAGAACAAAAATAAACAATTATTTACAACATTCGACGGCTGAACGGACAAACCCCGAAAAACACAAATTTACAGCTTTTTCCCGAAATGAATGATTGACTTCTGGTAGACGATGATCGCGAAAAGGAAATTATAAGAACAGCGACAATGACTAGCTCTAATATAACTCGAAGGATGTTAGTTTGACCGTTGCTACAGAATTTAAACTACTAGTCTTATTAACATATTGACCTCACGCGCGCGCGAAAATACCAGATGTCCCGCGGGGCCTCTTGTAAGCATAATTAGCAAAAGTGTTACAATAGTAAATGGTTTGAGCCCAGGAGAATCAGTAGTTCGTATAGTGTGATCGTCCGGGTGAGGGTAGTTCCGACCTACTGAAGTTGACGCTACGAACAGGAACCCTGCACCTGTTACTACCGTGACTATACCTTACATCAAGGGCACTTCTGAGACCATCTCACGGATCCTACAGCCCTACAACATCTGTGTAGCCCACAAACCTACAACTAAGCTACGACACTTACTGACCAACGTGAAAGACAGGGACGAACCAAACAACAGACAGGGAGCAGTTTACAAGATCAATACATGGACCAAATACCGACCAATTTGACTAAGAATAGACGGATCGAAGCCCACCAATGACTGATGACAAACTTTACACGAGTCTTTCAGCCAATACCATCATGGCTAAACTGACCAATAACGTTCAACGGAGCAGACTTATAACATCATCGACTGACAAACACTATTCACTTGACTCTGAAGATGACTTCCGCTCAGGTTGTCGAAACGTCAGTTAACAACAACAGTTCTTTTCAGAACTACCCTCACCCGGACGATCACACTATACGAACTACAAAAGTCGTGTTGTTCGCATGTTAATCTCGCTCCTTTTCGTCCATATATATCGTAACAATATTTTGAAAAAGAAATGAAATTTAACCTCTTTATCTAACTCCAGTAACTGAAGTTTATAGCCGTCTTATTGCTTCCGCGAATGGCTGTTAGAACTCTCGACTGCGGTTTGAGCTCCTAACAATTTTCATCTTAGTTGGCCAATCTTCTGTTAATTGTCAAATAGAACGTAACGATGCAACTGTCGGCCTAGCGTGTTAACATATGCACATTGCATTCAATGTATTCATCTTAATTGATGGAGTTAATTTCGGGCGAATGATTACGTGGCTTTTGGGATTTCAATAAATAGTAATAAATTCCCACTGGGAGCCCTCACTCCCAAACGCCCCAGGCAAAGATAAGATATGGGAAGAAGCGAGCCCGGAGGCGAAAAGGAGCGGGAGCTAGCTAGGATGGCAACATTGGTCGTCGCTGCGGGGAGGAGGGAGGGACGCCAAGCTAACGACTGGCGAACGTTTAACGAAAAGAGGATTAAACAGGCCAAAACACGTCTATTTATACAAAACCTGTGTGAAACAGAACACCCAGGAGACTACGAGCGCGCGGGGATTTTTATCCTTGAATCCAGGAGAGATTTGGGGCGTTTGTACGAGATGGTCCCAGTGAGAATAGTAATAAATAATAAATGAATTTATAAAGCGCGCCATACTCCAATAATTGTCCGTAGCGCCTTAAGAACTACATGATTCGGTACCATTCAGGCTAACGAGACTTAGAGAGTGCTGTAATCAAGAGGGATAAAAACTCAGCCTGACTGCTCCCCGCTTCCCGGCTTCCATTGGAAGGATCACCGCCAAAACTAAGTGCTCGCAGGCAAAAGTTTGCCAGATACACAGGCTAGCATTCAAAATGGCTGCATTGTAAATGAGAGACAAACAAGAAAGGGGAATTGAAGTGGTGTACCTCTGTTTTTTGCTCGTTTCATGTAGAACCTTGTTTGATCCGCTATGAAATCTCCAGGTCTTGCTTCCTTGGTTCGATTGTTCAATTCGCAGAGGTTTTGATCAATGACGTAATTGTAGCTTTGACACGTGACTTCTTCGGCACACCTGAAATAGCAGCTTTCATGCCATTCGATCTTGAACGTTTTAAAGGTGTGGCCTCTGAGGAACATTCCTCTAATAGAGTATTCCGCTGCTGGTTGACATTGGGCAGCAGCTTGAAATACACCAATCCGGGACATCAAGAACGCAACTGAGAGCCAGAACTTAGGATTCATAATGTCTTTGCTATAAGCGAGATAAAAACGAGCATCTCAAAATTGAAGAAATGACCCAAATTTTAGAATGATTTGAGACGTAATTGAAATTGTAAAGAGAATTGAGGAAAATGCTTGCGGGAAATGAAATCCCAAGGGCTACAACAAAATATTCGTTGTCTATCGCAAATTTTGGAAATTTTGAAAGTTCTGTTACAAAAGATTTGCGTTTGTATGCTGTGTGAGTGGAACTTTCCTTTGTGTTTTTAGACTGTGTAGGGCATTGGTTGTGATTTGCCGCCGCGTCTGGCTCGGCAGCATTGGATTTGCCAAACACCGGGAAATCCACTGCCCTTTCTCTTCAAATTGGGTAGAGCTTCAAGGTCCCAATCTTGTTTCGATTACAAGTACGATTACAAGTACTTTCGTTCACATCACTTTAGCCCTTAGCCTTCTCTTGACCTGACTAACTGCCCCTGGGAGGATGGTACTCTCCGCGATAATTAGCAAATTACCAACTTTCTTTTATGTGTTTTGACTAATTAAAGTGTAATTAGTAAACTCTATGTTTTACAGTTAGCGAAATTTCGGTTTAGTGCGTAAAATTCCCTACGTGACACCAAAACTTCAGTTACAATCAAACTTTCGTAACGATTTTCGTTAAGCACATTTCCGGCTCAGCGCGTGATTTACTTCCTGAACAAGGGGGAATTGAAAAAAGATGTAGAGGCCCAGCTTTGAAAAGCAACTGGTGGTAGAACTGTAAAAAGATATAAATACATTTGTTTGTTACCTTGTCTAAAGCAGAAATTTGAAAGAACTGATATCCGAAGTCTTCTGTGTTGGACTCTGAAAATATAAATTAATTTACGCAGTGCCTGCCATGACGCCTGTCTTTCAAATGGAGAATTTGAAAAACTTGGTTTGCCTCTATTACTTTTGTTACTGAGATTCCATTTTATTTTCATAATTTTTATTTACCGGACATCGGGCCAACAGCGCAGAAAAACTATTTCATTTACAACAAAACTTTCTGTCGGAAAAATTTCAGCTCATTAGTCGCCTAAAAAGGTAAAAAGCTCTCACATAAGTGTTTAGGAAAATAACTGACCTTCTACTTCCCTTATCCCTCGCCAATGTTAGCATTCGCTCATCCCGAACCGGTTTTTTCTCACTTTTAATTTCACGAAATTGAGATCTTGCAAAAGATAAATTTAAGCGGGAGTTTCAATTATGCCAAGTTAAGTCGTCTACACTAAAACTAGTGCAATAGGAAATAAGAACGTAGTAAAATGAGGCCTTAAGCGTCCTATGGCGCGACCAGGACTGATGGTGATAAACTTGTTTGCTTCACACCAGAAGCTAGAAGTTTATATGAATTATTTCATATAAACTTCACATCACCAGAAGCTAAGTTAGTTTCAAGTAAGCACTTGACTCAAGTGCACTTAAAAATCTGAAATTGCTCTTTAGAAAACTTGGCTTCACACCTGATGACAAAGTATATTACTTGAAGCATTTTTGCAGTGAAATCAATCATACATATCACAAATGCGATTGTTCGGCAGTAAAATCGTGAGGAAATGCATATAGTTGCTTTGTTGCTAAAGAGCAACGGAACAAACGAACGGCTCAACAACGCGGTTTTCGGTAAAGATATTGCTGTAGGGCCTTAGTTAACCTAGAAAATGCATTTCCGTGCGACTCGTCCAATGTTCAACAGAGTTTTTCGGGTGCAAAGAAATGACCTGGTTGAAACTTGAAACAGCAGAAGAGCATTTGGTGTCGAATGGTTTAGGCTGTCTATGAAAATGAAATTCAAGCAAGTTGTTTATTGGTCTGTTATCAGAATTGTAGCAACACTGCACATCGCTTTCAGTTGGCTTCATTTCCTATCGGTCAAGTACGTTCTCAAGTGTGGTGTAGACCATACTTGGCGGCGCACTTCGTCTTCTTTGATCTACCAACGTTTGCATGGTCACTAAGTTAAGTCCAAGTAAGTATAGTTTACCCCTTCACCCTCAAAGTAGGTTGGCAGTGCACTAAGATTATACTTACAAGCTCTAGTGTGAAGCCAAGTAATCTATCACTTCTTACCCACCTCAGAAGCAGGAATTGAAAGGGGTCGATACCAAAGATTATCCTTCTTAAAACGAACAGCTACCCAGCTCTTTTTTTTTGCATTATTTATATTGGCACTCTTCACATTTCACTTCTCACATTTCATTTCTTGTCAATCAAATCAACTGACACTAGTCTGAACAGGATCTCAATTTGCTGTAATCTGCTATCCACCAATGAGCTAAGTTAATAAGTAGAAAATACAATGTTGTCCAAACTGACAATTGCAACCAGGTACTATTTTACGAATTGATCGTTATCTTACCTTATGCCACTGCCAGAAGAACGCCAGGTCCTTTATGTGTCGAGATCTCAAAATATGCTTGCTTAAAAAAGTGATCTCAAAATTAGGTAACCACTTTCCAAATTCTTATTGGCCTATTTTATGTTATTAACATTTCTTTATATCAATCTGTTTACTTTGTTCCTAAATAAGCAACGTTAATATGGCTTCTGTTTTGACAACCTGTCTCCTTATTTTTAATTAAGAAAAGACGCGTTCGAAGACAACACAGCTGCCTTCGGGTCTTAGTCCAGCCGCTTTTCATATTTTGTTTTTACAGGTTGTGACTCACTGGCTGTATCTCAATGTTTGCTTTCATCATACGTTATGAGGCTGTCTAAGGAGTAATTCGTATCCATCTGTGGCCGCTGTTCCATTTAATCGACTGAATAGCAAAGCAAGAGTTCTACGGTGATATTTATAGCACATATCTTAAATTCAGTGGTTAAGAGTGAATTTTTCTAATTGTCAAACATAAGGTGGCGGAAGTCGAAAAAATCGATTTTTGTTTTTTCATCCACAAATAGCCCCTAGGTAGATACGAAATGTGATATATTTTTTTTTAAGCTCGAAACGCTTTAAATTCGAGAAAATCGAGAAAAACTATTTTCACCTTAAAGGTAGCCAAAATGGCCGATCGCAAAATAGCCGTTTTCTCGCTTTGTATTCAACTTTTATCAGCTTTTGATATGCATATCATTTTCTGGAAGACCGCAGGTAACATTCTGTAGGCCACAATTAACTCCAGTCTCATCTTGCGATTCTTGTGACGAATTAAGTGTAGATTTAATCTCTGTAAGCACGATAGCAACCAAAAAAGTGTTTGTAAACCCTCTCAGGTGTTGGTCAATTTAATATTTTTAACAAACGTCTTCCATTACAAGCGTAGATATTCTTATTTAAGCTAATAAGTAAAACTGAAAATAACTCTGTGAACACTGGCACACTTGTCCGGTTTAAATACACCGGTGCAGGCGCGAAAGGAGACAATTTTTTCCATTATAAGTCTAGAAGTTTCTTCAGGCGTTTGTTGCTTACGTTTGCTTGTTTGTTTGTTTGTTTTTTTAGGGGGGGGGGGGCAATCTAAAGATGACTTAGTTTTCAGACATCAAAAGTCTATTCAGTCTATGCTTCGGTTTCAACTGCACGCACACTTCGCTACAGCCCGAAACAACATTTTACGCGATCAAACAATTAAATGCAACCGACGCAATTTTGATATCACCCGTAATCTTTTACGTTGTACTTCTAATCATGTTTTACTGGAACCAAAGGAAATTAAGAAAAATGGAAAGATGACACTTCCTGATAAAAGACATAAAGACACATCTGTGACGACAATGCCACACGGCAGAATGGAGATCTTGCAAAATTCTCACTTTCT
The DNA here is from genome assembly GCF_042242905.1 of Orbicella faveolata. Lineage (NCBI taxonomy): Eukaryota > Metazoa > Cnidaria > Anthozoa > Scleractinia > Merulinidae > Orbicella > Orbicella faveolata. Next base: position 465,770 of record NW_028301555.1, read on the forward strand.
CCAATTCTTTCCATCGTTTTTCACTCAGCGAAACCTCGGTTTAGGACGTAAAACTTCCATTGTGTGGCACCGATCATTATGTTATAACCAAACTCGAAGCGATTCCAAGTAAGCATAAATTTCTTAGCACGACGTCATTGTACTTCCTCAGTTGACAAAAATACAATTGAAAACTGGCAAAATAAAGCTTACCTGTGAAAAGTTACAGGTAGTAGAATTGTGACAACAAGATATAGATATTTCTTACCTTATCCGAAACAGAAATTTGAAAAAACTGATACCCGAGGTCCTCTGCGTTCGACTCTGAAATATGTATTGACTAAGTGATCCTAAATTAATATACCCAGTGCTTAAAACTGTTGAGGCATCATCCTTATTGGCTCTCCTCTGTAGTTTAATACAAATATTCAAGATTAATATTTACTTTGACATTCAATGGATGACATTTGCGTAACTTCTTTTTTGTTTACGAAGAACTGGAAATACCTCACCTGTCTTTTAATTCGTCGCTTTTCCTCGTCCCGTTTTCTTTTACCGTTATAACTTCTATTTAGGGGACTTAATCTCAGTAAACTATTCTCCCAGAAGAAAGCCAGGCTTAAAGATAATGATGATCATCTCAGTATACGGCGAAATGATGATCTTTTGTTAACAACAATAAGACCTTCTCTTCATGCTGTAAATTTGGACGGGGGCCAATAAATTGATATGCTCATCCCGAGCCGGGTAGTTTTATCATTGTTTAAATTTTTTTTTTCCACTTTTTGTTTAAAAATGTTTAGCTTTTGACTGATTAAGTGTCATTGTCAGAGAAAACCGGGCAGTACCAAAAGATCGAGGTCGGCCGTTTACCTTCATCTTTTCACAGTACAAAAGCTATCCGAAAAGATTAACAACCATGGCATTTGCCGAGGTAGGCGTTCGTTTTTCTTTGAGATATCACCACATCATGATTTTGTGCTCTCAAGCGGTCGAAAATGACCGAAATTTCGGGCAACTTTAGGTCAGCCTAAAAGATACTTCTTACAAATTCCAGAAACTCTTATTTTCGTGCGATAATATTTGTCCCTTTATTAGTTGACTGAGATATATTTGAGGTCTTTCGCTTTAATTCTACGGTTTTTACGAGGTGCCAAATATTGCCCCCGAATCAGTTGAGAGTGACTCAAATTTTAGCCATTTTCAGCGAGTCGTTTTTCAAAAGTGCGGCAGTTTATTTCCACAAAAAAACAATTTTGTGATAGTCTCTTGCATTGTTATCAATATCCGGTTGAGCTAAAATTGGTATCTACAAGCAAATCGGAGTAATTGGTCTCGCAAAGTCCAAAAAAAATCATTAGTCAGAAATATTTCCCACAAATATTTAGCGAAAAATATCACCTCATTCCAACTTTCTGCGATTGTTACTCATGATTTAATGAAAGATCTGCAAAAATTAGTTAGCTCGACTGCAGAAGAGAATTTTTAAGCTGTGACATCTTTGTTAACTTAAGTAAATATTTCAAACTCGCCAAATCCTTACCACTGCCTGGGCTAAATTTTCCCGCGAAAATTCTATTTTTAACGTCACGCCGCATGGAAAAACAAAGTGGATCGTCAGTTCGATGGTCTTTTTTGCTGTTGTGTAGAACAAACTGCAAGCTAATAGTGAGCGAACCTTTACCCTAAATTTAATTTTGGGACTTCTGCAAACCCTTTGTTTACATCTATTTCTCGTTTTCGGATGGCGTGACGCGTTACAGATTTAAAGGTAAGACTTCGAAATGTCGATCTTACTTGAAGGCTTCTCCTTGTTTTTGAAAACATCAACTGTTCTTTCAGATCAGAAAAAAAAATCGCCCAGCATTGCGGGTGGCGGGTCAGTTTTTCTTCAATTATTAGCGTGTAAACAAGACGGTCGAGTACAGACGTCAGAGGTGGTGTCTATTTGGCGCAGCCGAATGTAAACAATGAGGAAATACAGGTTACGACAAATCTGCGCTGCTATCCGGCCTACGAAATGATCAAAAAGGACAGACAACTGGAATAAACGTCTCAATACATGAAATTGTCGCTAGGTCTCCAGGATTGCCAGCGAAAATCTTTCTCACTATCATTGTCGTTTGTATCGTCGCAGGTTAGTACACCGTCTTGTTTTCCGTTTCATTTCCTTCCTTTATTACCGCGTGCATGGAATTGACTTACGACCACTTGCTATGAAGCTTGAGGTAATTTTTTGCTGATTCAAAGGTGTCTTAAGGTGTCTCGAAAACCCAGACCCGCAAAACTCTTCTTTATTTAGCAGAATTAACCGAAGCATAAGGATCCGTAGAATATGATATCCGAAACTGTCACGCAATGCACCTCGAGCCATTGTCACTAATCTTGGAATTTAAATGGCTTTTAAGTATAAAATATATTTCATCAATCTGGTTTATACTTATAAAGCAACCCAAAAAAATATACGAATGCTGGGTATTATTTTCGTGAACCGAGCAGAGGAATCTACCACCGTGGGCTTATTTTTGTCCCTCTCTCTGCAGATTGTGCCAATGACATTGTATGGACGAACAGCAAATAAGATGTCTTGAAGCAATCCGCAGTAAACACGCTGAGAAAAGAAGTTGCGATATTTTTCGAGCCTGAGTTTTCGAGACGCACAGAGAGTCTGACTTTTTCGGGTCTGAGTTTTCGTTTTCGAGGGTCTCAGTTTTACGGCTCTGAGTTTTCAATCTCGGAACCCACTCAGCTGGTTTACATGTAAATGTCAAAAAATAAAAACAACTTTATTTAATGAGTTCTCAGAAAACTAAATCAAATTGAAATGTCGTCTAGGACAGCAGATTTTTCTTCCACCTTCTTGCAAACAGCGTGTTAGTGGTGGTGAGATGGAAGAGGAGGGGGGAGGGGGAGTCCCTTCTCCGTTGCCACTATGCAATGGTACTTCTTCACGGCCTCATAGTTCCACCTGTGCACCCTCCTTGAATGGGGTAGGAAGGATATACACACTACTGTCTGGACAAATATCGTTTCTTTTTTAACAATCCATGTCATTATTTCTTTTTCTTTTTAACATTCAGATTATTTGAGCCATCTTGTTTTTGTAGATATTCTTTCATTACCATCCCATTTCTCTTAACACGGATACAACCACATTTTGGCCGGGTTAATGAAAATTAATTTGCCTCCGCAAGATTTTTTTTTTATAAACCACCTCAAAACTATCTCAATTAATCTTCAGAGCATCTCAGTTGCGCGCAAAATGTAATTCCATTTACTGTCATGGATCGCAAACATGCAATCTCGCTCTCCACGAACTTTAAATAGTTGTCCCCTGGTTGTCTTTAACAGCAGTAACATTAACAAGAAATTATCAATACTAATTTGGATGTAATTTCGTTGCATTGTGGAGGTTTTGTGGTGATTTTGACAAGAGCAACATTAAATTACTGTTGTTGAAAGTGACGTTTAATTTCAGAGCGGACACCAACACGGTGTACTAGTAACCTGCGGCGCCAATAGACCAATTTCGATATATTAAAATTCAGCCTAAAACAATGGACCTCAATACGAGGCTCCGGGGAATAACTGCAGAGTTTGTGGAGATTATTCCCCGGAGCCTCGTGCTGAGGTCTATTTTTTTAGGCTGAATTTTAATATATCGAAATTGGTCTATTGGGTGAACGAGGTAATAGAGGAAGGAAATGAAGCGGAACACAAGACGGCGTCCAAACCTGCGACAATACAAACGACAATAAGGAAGGCAAGGAAGATTTCCGCTAAGAATCCTGACCTAGCAACGATTACACGTATTGAGATGTTTATTCCAGTCGTCTGTCCTTTATGATCATTTCGTAGGCCGGATAGCAGCGCAGTTTTGTCGTAACCTGTATTTCCTCGTTGTTCACATTTGGCTGCGCCAAATAGACACCACCTCTGACGTCTTTCCTCGACCCTCTTGTTTGCACGCTGATAATTGAAGGAAAAGTGACCCGCCACTCGCAATGCCAAGCGATTTTTCTGAACCGAAAGAAAAGCCTTTAAGTAAGATCGACATTTCGAAGTCCAGTCGTCTGACCTTTGAATCTGTAACGCGTCACGCCTTTCAAAAACGAGAAATAGATGTAAACAAGAGGTTTGAAGAAGTCCCAAAATTAAATTTAGGGTAAAGGTTCGTTCACTATTAACTTGCAGTTTGTTCTACACAACAGTAAAAAAGACCATCGAACTGAGGATCCACTTTGTTTTTCCATGCAGCGTGACGTTAAAAATAGAATTTTCGCGGGAAAATTTAGCCCAGGCAGTGGTAAGGATTTGGCGAGTTTGTAATGTTTACTTAAGTTGACGACGATGTCACAGCTTAAAAATTCTCTTCTGCAGTCCAGCTGACTATTTTTTTGCAGATCTTTCAGTAAATCATGGATAAAATCGCAGAAAGTCGGAATAAGGTAACATTCTTTGCTAAATATTTGGCGGGAAATATTTCTGACTAATGATTTTTTTTGGACTTTGCGAGACCAATTACTCTGATTTGCCTGTAGATACCAATTTTAACTCAACCGGATATTGATAACAATGCAAGAGACAAATTTGTGGAAATAAACTGCCGCACTTTTGAAAAACGACTCGCTGAAAATGGCTAAAATTTGAGTCACTCTCATAACTGATTCGGCGGTGATATTTGGTACCTCGTAAAAACCGTAGAATTAAAGCGAAAGACCTCAAATATATCTCAGTCAACTAATAAAGGGACAAATATTATCGCACGAAAATAAGAGTTTCTGGAATTTGTAAGAAGTATCTTTTAGGCTGACCTAAAGTTGCCCGAAATTTCGGCCATTTTCGACCGCTTGAGAGCACAAAATCATGATGTGGTAATATCTCGAAGAAAAACGAACGCCTACCTCGGCAAATGTCATGGTTGTTAATCTTTTCGGATAGCTTTTGTACTGTGAAAAGATGAAGGTAAACGGTCGACCTCTTTTGGTACTGCCCGGTTTTCTCCGATAATGACACTTAAGAGTGACTTCCTGTAAATACTACGGATAGGTGTGCAAAATGCAAAAATCGAATTCCCTCAAACTTTTTCACAAGAAAGCCCTCTGGAAACTATTTAGGAAAATACAACTTTTAGTTCGTTTGAATTTATATTCTTCAAGTGAAGGGATTTTTTTAATTTTCACCCATGGAAAAGCCCTCGAACCACTGAAAAATGTGCTTCGTATTTGCGACTCGTGCAAGAAAACTAAAACAATTATCAAAACTATTTCGATATTACACAATTCAATGACCCTTCCTTTACAAAGTACCGTTATTAGAATTGGAAAAGATTCAAACCTGAATTTTTAAAAATTTTTCAAATTTACCCTCCTAAACAGCATTATAAGAAAGCTCGATTTTGGCAAATTTCAACAGCAAAACCCCCTACCTGGTACATGGATTCCGCTGTAAAGATGGTATTCTATAGAAAGAGTAAGGCTTCCCCTATTGTTCTGTGAAATAAAATTTCGGGGCAACTCAAACTACGAATTTAGACGACGGAAAATATTTACGGTATTCGCCTGAAGTTTATGACCTTTGAACTTACAGTTATCTTCATGAATACAAGAGATAACCTATACAACAGTTGAAATTTTAGCCTGAATGCGACCCTTTCTCCCATTTAAATGATTTATAGTTATTTTTTATCTTCTGTAGGCAATTTTATCGAAAAAGATATTTTTTTTACGCTGAAAAGGAGTTCTAACTTGTTTATGAGTACGTGTGTATTTGTTTACTGAAGCGGCAATTTGTGGATATTAAATTTATTCCATTTAAGTTCTATTTCGTGTGCTGCAAGGCGTTTCGTGTTCTCATTAAAACAAAATGGTATTGTCAAGTAGGTTTTCTTCTCAGATATTAAAGCAACATATAACTTTTGACTTACCGTCCACATGCATGGCTTGATTTACTCAGCAGCGTTACACCGGGTGTGATAGCGGTGAGATGGCGTGACGATAATTGACAAATCGCTTTTCGCGAATCGAATTCATCAAAAAGTATGTATATATAACATCTTTCTTTGAGACTACTTGATAAAGACTCTTGTGAAATAAGTCTGCAAATTTTGAAACTCTCATTGCTGTGAGAAAAAAAAAAAAAACCGGATCTACTATTTTTTTGCCACGGTCGTGTGATCCTCGAGTGTGGTATCACATGACAATAACAACTACGAAATGGCCACCTGCAGTTATTATCAAATCGTTGGGGGCACGTGCGGTCCTAGTGTCACGAATCCCGGACATGTTCAATGTGTTTTAATTCGAAAATGTGACAAAGACATTCAAAGTGATTTGAAGGCTATTGATGTGAGCGATTCTTCTCCGGACGAAGCAAGGCTACTGTTGGCTAGAGCAGGTCAGTGTATTCGTAATTCAGTTTTCTCTTTAGATCGAGAATATCGCGAAAGATTATCGAGAAAATACTGAATGCTACGGTAACAGACAATCACCATGAGGCCCAATAAGGCGTGATTTCATGATACGCGAAATCAAAATCTAACGGCACTCTTTCAGTGTAGCTGACCGTGCAAAAGCGTAATAGTATCTTGAGACTATAGTCTCTTGAGTTATATTGGGGCCCGGCCGACGCCGAAACATTCTCACGTATCATTTAAAATGCGTAAGAAAGCGGAGTCCTATAATACTGCGTGACATTTTCTGTCATGCCTTTCTCAATGTTATCCAAGGGCTTACATCCCCGGGGTTAGGTTGCTGTCGCATGGTTTTTCGAAACCCTTACCGTTAAACTAAACTTCCAGTAAACGCATATCACACATTTTCTTTACAAGGTTGTTTTGACGTGGATGAAGGTATTTTGAACACAACAGTATGTCCTCGTCATCGGGACCTATGGGGGATAAGGTGGCGTAGCAACAAAAAGAACTGTTCCTGTTCAGAGCAATGGATACAACATGAGAAGAACCAGAAAGGGGATCGTGGGATAAATCTGGTTCAGTCGAGAAGACTCCACCCTCAGACACAAATTTCGTTGCCTGTAGGCTCTCATAATAAAGTGTATTATCGTTTGTCTCACGATGTGGTCACTTGAAATGTAGATCGCGACGTTTCGACTGCTTACTGCTAGTCTTCTTCAGGCGATAAGGTCGACTGATTGCACGGTATCATTTATATCACAAAGGTCGGCTGTGATTGGTGCATTTCGATCCTCCTATTGTTCCATTGTTCCGACGAGTAGCTGTTCCCTCAGTGGTCTGCTGTTGTACTGTTCTCCTGTTGTTGTGTTTTTTGATCGTGGGCATCCATGCTTCAGGAATTTCAATTCCATTGTCCCTGTTGATGTTATTAGGGTCAAGTCTTATGTGAATAGCTTCCTTGACCCTACGTGTCTAACAGTGAGGATCGCGATAAATAAACTTGACCTCATTCCAGATAGGATAGTGGCCGGTCTCGTGGGTGTGTTCAGAAACGGCGGAGGTCTGGGTACGAGCGAGTCGTATATCCCTGTCGTGTTCTTTGATCCTCTCCTGCATAGATCTCCCTGTTTCCCCGATGTAGGCTTTGCCGCACTCACAGGGAATCCTGTAGACAACACCATCTTGCTTAGCCGGGTTGACGGTGTCCTTTGGTGGCACTAAGTGTGACCGAAGTGTCGTATCGGACTTGAAGACGGTGCGAATGCCTTGTTGTTCTAGGCAGCGGCGGAGAGACTCCGAAACTCCTTGGACATAAGGTAAAACAGCGGTGGATTTAAATTCCGCTTCGAGCTCTCTTCTTGGGGTTGTTCGTGCCTTTGTGATCTTCTGTACAAACGAGGAGGGATATTCGTTAGAAACAAGTACAGATACCCAGACCTCCGCCGTTCCTGAACACACCTCGAATATCTTTGCCACATTATCCAATTTTAACAAATTGAACATGTACGGGATTCGAAACCCTAGGACCGCACGTGACGCAGATGCCACCGACGATTTGAGAATAACTGCAGGTGGCCATTTTTTAGCTGTTATATTATTGTCATGTGATACCACACTCGAGGATCACACGACCACGGCATAAAAATAGTAGATCCAGGTTCTTCATTTCACCGTAATGAGAGTTTCAAAATTTTGTAGACTTTTTTCACAAGAGTCTTTATCAAGTAGTCTCGAAGAATTATGATGTCAAAAGATATAATAAATATATTTTGATGAATTCGATTTGCAAAAAGCGATTTGTCAGTTATCGTTACGCCATCTTAGTGCTATCACACCCCGGTGTAACGCTGCTGAGTAAATCAAGCCATGCATGTGGACGGTAAGTCAAAAACCATATGTTATTTTAAAATCTGAGAAGAGAACCTTCTACTTGGCAATACCATTTTTTTTAACGAAACGCCTTGCAGCACACGAAATAGAACTTAAATGGAATAAATTTAATATCCACAAATTTCCGCTTCAGTAAACAAATACGCACGCACTCAAAAACAAGTTAGAACTCCTTTTCAGCGTTAAAAAATATTACTTTCGATAAAATTACCCACAGAAGATAAAGAATAACTACAAATCATTTAAATGGGGGAAAGGGTCGCATTCAGGCTAAAATTTCAACTGTTGTTTAGGTTATCTCTTGTATTCATGAAGACAACTGTAAGTTCAAAGGTCATAAACTTCAAGCGAGTACCGTGAATATTTTCGGTCGTCTAAATTCGCAGTTTAAGTTGCCCCAAAATTTTATTTCACAGAACGATAGAGGAAGCCTTACTCTTTCTATAGAATATCATCTCTAGAGCGGAATCCATGTACCAGGTAGGGAGTTTTGCCGTTAAAATTTGCCAAAATCGAGCTTTCTGATAATATTGTTTAGGAGGGTAAATTTGAATTTTTTTTACAAAAATTCAGGTTTGAATCTTTTCCAATTCTAATAACGGTGCTTTGTAAATGAAGGGTCATTGAACTGTTTAATATCGAAATAGAGTTGATATTTGTTTTAGTTTTCTTACACGAGTCGCAAATACGAAGCACATTTTTCAGTGGTTCGAGGGCTTCTCCAAGGGTGAAAATTAAAAAATCGCTTTACTTGAAAAATATAAATCCAAACGAACTAAAAAATGTATTTTCTTAAATAGTTTCCAGAGGGCTTTCTTGTGAAAAAGTTTGAGGGAATTTGATTTTTGCATTTTGCACACCTATCCGTAGTCTTTACAGGAAGTCACTCTTAATGTCTTAAGCGTATAAACAGGGCACGTGAAATATTTTCCCTGGTGTTGAAGTAAAGCCAATTAACGCTAAGCGTATAGTTAAGCGACAACTCCAGTCCCATCTCGCGCTGCCTTGCTAAAGATGTGAGTAATCGCGTTTAGATTTGAACCTCTTGAAGTGAGAGGTTCTAAATAGGTGTTTATAAGCCATCTCTAGATCTGGTGTTGGTTTATTCAGCAAACTTCCTTCGATTACAAAAAATGCTGTTTTTTTTCCTTTAATGAACGAAATCCTCTAGTTTTCCTGATTACTTCATTTCGATTGACGAAATCCCCGCGTTTCTAGAAGGCTATCTCTAAAACGGGGAACGAGGAATCGAGGAACGGGGAACGGGGAACGGAGAACGGGGAAGGGGGAATCTCTAAAGGGGGGAATCTCTAAAAGGGGGAATCTCTAAAAGGGGGAATCTCTAAAAGGGGAATCTCTAAAAGAGGGAATCTCTGAAAGGGGAGTCTCTAAAAGGGGGAATCTCTAAAAGGGGGATCTCTAAAAGGGGGAATCTCTAAAAGGGGGAATCTCTAAAAGGGGGAATCTCTAAAAGAGGGAATCTTTAAAAGGGGGAATCTCTAAAAGGGGGAATCTCTAAAAGGGGGAATCTCTAAAAGAGGAAATCTCTAAAAGGGGGAATCTCTAAAAGGGGGAATCTCTAAAAGGGGGAATCTCTAAAAGGGGAAATCTCTAAAAGAGGGAATCTCTAAAAGGGGGAATCTCTAAAAGGGGGGATCTCTAAAAGCGGGAATCTTTAAAAGCGGGAATCTTTAAAACGGGGAATCTTTAAAAGCGGGAATCTTTAAAATTTAAAACGGGGAATCTTTAAAAGCGGGAATCTTTAAAATGGGGAATCTTTAAAAGCGGGAATCTTCAAAAGCGGGAATCATTAAAAGCGGGAATCATTAAAAGCGGTAATCTTTAAAAGCGGGAATCATTAAAACGGAGAACCTTTAAGAGTTGGAATCTTTAAAATGAGAAATTTTCAATGCTTATGGCCTGTGAACATGCTCTCAAGTGGGAAATTTGCGAAACGAACACTGGAAAAGTTGAAAATTTCCATGCACATGTCAATTTTAATTTACAGTATGTAAATCTTGATTTACATTCTTTGTAAATTACAATTTACATGTTAGGGTTTTGTAAAATAAAATTACAGGAAATTTACAGCTTTTAGTACAGCATGTAAATGTTCTGTAAATAGTGATTTACATTGTCTTTGTCGACAATGATCATTTGAAGAACATGTAAAAACCTGTAGAATATTTTACGCACTTTTACAGTATCTGCCTTTGTAAAAAACATGTAAATTGCTTTGCTAAACCATGTGAGAAACGTGTAAATAATTCAACCGAATGCTGTAAAAAGTCTGGAAATGTTATGTTTGTAACTCTGTAAAAATCATGTAAATGAAAAAAGGGGGCCTGTAAGAAACATGTAAAAACCATGTAAATGAAAAAAGGGGGCCTTTAAGAAACATGTAAAAACCATGTAAATGAAAAAAAGGGGGCCTGTAAGAAACATGTAAAAAAAATGTAAATGAAAGAAAGGGAGCCTGTAAGAAACATGTAAAAACCATGTAAATGGAAAACCTAGAAGTTTCACGGGTGCGGTGGGGGGCTCTAAATAGCCTGTTAAAACATGTAAATTAAAAAGGGGACCTTGCAAAGGCTGTGAAAACAATTTAAATGAGATAATGGGGGCTTTTCGAAAACCTGTAAAGATCACCTTAATGTAAAATGGATACCCTTAGAAAAAAAAGATCTAAATTTAAGAGAAGGCCTGCTTAAACCCTGCAAAAACCATGTAATGGAAAAGTGGGCTTATTTAATGTAACTCTGGTGTAACGGTTCAACCAACGGAGACTGTTCAAATGATGTAAATTCCAAGTTACCGAGAGGTTCGCGATCCTCTTGTAAACGGTTAGGGAAAGGAGGGGGGGGGGGGGGGGTAACCGAGAACATATAAATGGGACCTTTTGAAGGCGCGTAAAGTTAAAGTGTAACACCGCCGTAAAGCTCCGTAAACCTTTTACGTTGAAGCATTTGAACTTCTCTAAAGTCCAAGTGTGTGCAATAGTGTGCTTTAAATTGATGTTGGGTTACAAGGTATGCACCAAACTAAATCGCTGCATTGATCGACACCGCATTAAGCTGTCTTCTTGTGAACTTTCCGCGCACCCACAACGACAAAATAAAACTAGAATTGTTACTGCACATGCAGGCGTCCCAAGCTTGCGTCTCTAGAAAAGAGAAAAATTAGTTCTCGGACACGTACGTGTTTATTCATGAAGGTCCATGAAAGCGTCACGTGTTGTGTGAGTTCAAGACGGAAAGAGCCCTGGTGACCGAGTTTGGACTGACGCGGAGTTAGGTTAGGCAGGGAACCGACAGGGACACCCAACGACCGTTTTCTCTCGAATGCTTTTGAACGCTGTTTTAGGCTATCTGGAGTACTTTCAAAGCTCTGTAGGTTAATTTTAGGTTGCACTAAAAAAGATTTATTTGTTCGGTTATTCTAGAGGAACTTGAGTATTCTCGAACTTATTAGGGCTTTTTTGTCCATTTCCCGAAAACGTTAGGTTTATCGCCTTTCCGAAAATGATAGCTGACTTTTTTTCTGTACCCAAAATGACATTTTCTAACAATCCGAAAACAACAGACATTAAATTTCTCATATCACGAAAGTTCGAGGTCACAATTGTGCCCCTGAACCGCTTAGAATGAACAAAATATCATCGATTTAGAGCGTTAAATATAGCAGCCTTGTGAGTACCCGATCTCCAACAAGCGGGAATCAGCGGTCTTCATGTTAGGTACCAGGTTCTCTCGGTTCTCCCGCCATGTTGGGCAGTTCGTTGGAACTTGCATCGAACTCGAGCTCTGTTTTAGCGGGCCAAAATCCACTCTACCTTCGCTTCGTCACCGTGCACGGTTTCAAGGCAAAGTTTTCCGTTACCCAGAAGCTGAAGATAGCGATTACAGGCAACAACAACAACAGGTAAGCAAGTTTTGCATAAATTGAACGAGTAGAGTAAAGTAACGTCAAGATGCATTTCGTTTTGCCTTTGGTTGTGAATGTGTCATTATCAACGAGAAGTTACATTGTTTGTGTAATCGACTTTGGTGATGTTTACCTGCCGTGCATAAAGAGCTTTATGATCTGTTATTATCTGTTCTCGATAAAAGAGGAAGAGCATGCGACATTTGTTATTGGTTTATATGCACGTTATGATTCCTTCTGATGCATGCTCTTGTAAGGTTATGTTGCCCTCTGATGTGAATGCTAGTAAGCTAAAATGTAATGTGCCATTTTCAGCAGAGAAATTTCTCTTATGCTAGTGTAAGTATTCTGAAGTTACTCAAGTGTCTACAGTTGTACCCACATGCAAGTTACAATATACTGTTATACACAACTGTACATGGACATTGCACTCACTGGTACTGATAGTAAGTTACATGTTGTGGAATTTCCTTTCACAAAAAAAAAAAAAAAAAAAAAACTAAGATACTTTATAAAGAGGTATACATGTACCTCAAACTGTCATGAAAACTACACAGGACTTGAAAAAAAAGGAGGAGTAACTTGCCCAGGTAGGAAAATCTACTTGTCTTGTATGACACAGTATAGTCAATCGATTATTCGATAACAATCAATAGAGATTAGTCAATGATATCAGAAATCAATAAAAGGATTCATCATGAGTAATCGATTGTGATCAAATTTTCAATAAGCATTATCGATTTTGCTGATACTAGTTTATCGTTTAAGCAACATTTAATAAGAAAGAAATGAACAAAAGATATAAAGTGAAATATGAAATCGTGAATACAATTGCAGAAAAACATAACATAGTATCTTGTAAACAGAATATTTTGCTGGCATACATGTATCGGGACTATGTTTTGGGGGTCTTTGGTAGTGCCTTTGAAATCTACATAAAAAAGTTACAATCAAGCATTGTGTTGAGGGACACAGTTTTTCTACAGTTTATGTGAACGAACAAAGAGAGACCAACTTTCAATTGATTCTCTAATGACTGATAAATCTAGTAAAATCAAATTGATAACTTGAAACTTCTCTAGCATGTGAGTATGAATTTCTTTCAATTGATTGATGACACTGATAACACTTACATTAATTTCAACTTATTGATTTATATCAATTTATGGATCGATTTCAATCAATTGCCTTACCCTGGGATGACCAGACAGCATTTTAGAGCCCTGTTACAGCTGTACATTTTACTTGTACGAAATTGGGCTCTTACCAAAATAATACATGTAGGTTTCATGTGTCATGCATCTGTTCAGTAGTAGCAGGGCAGGAAAAAAAAATTGTAAGTCACTTGCCCAGTGGGCCAGTCAATTTTAGTTTTCATTTGCCCCTACTTAAATATTAGTTGCCAATGTGGTGGCCAGTAAGGAAATCAAAGGACAAAAATTTAATGCGAGCAAAGTACACTCAGATTCCTAACTAATTCTTGCTTTCAGCCTAATAATTAACTAATCTTTAGGTCTTAAGTTTTGAAATGGAATGACTGGAAATTATCATTTATCAAGCTGGCATTTTTAGTCAGACTCACAAGACTACTGAGGCTACATTGTAATTTCACTTGCCCACCGGGCCACTGAACTTCTATTTTCACTTGCCCAAGAGCAAAATTTACTTGGCTGAGGAAATCAGGCCTGGGTTTTTTCCTGCCTTGAGTAGATGACAGATAACATCAAAATGTGGTAAAAACAAGAAATATTCACATAAGCCATTGCCAGAGTGTGTCACAGAATCTGTGAATTTTTTAGCCAAGTGTGTCACTGATGTTCTTACCACATTTTGTTGTCTTCTGTGATCTATTACTGAACAGATGCACAACAACATGGAATCTATCTGCTTTGTAATACATAACAAAGAAACAAAAACAAATGTTTATGACATCATCTGTACCTTTGTCCACCAATAGAGCATAAGTACATGTAAGAAACAATCAAATTGTGCCTGCAAATAACTTGACTTATTATTTAAACATTGTTTGATAGGAGTTTGATTTATTGTGCATGAATATTACAGTGTAGAAGATAGTGAACATTGAATATTTACTGCCACAGATTTTGAGTTTAGTTCTTCTACATCCTCTGACATTCAGTGCCTTCCAATCAGAGGTGCAAAGTTTTTGTCACACAGCAGCTACAGATGTAGATGTAAGATCTGTTTGATTGATGAATATTCAGGGCTCAAAATAATGGCCGGTCAACGGGCAATGTCTGGCCAGAATGGTGACTTGACCGGCCAAAAACTTCACTCGCCGGTCATGTTGACCAGTCATGTCATGTTGAGACGGTCACGTTGTTCATTCTTGAATAAACAATGAAATCCCCAACTGTAAACCTGAGAGTTTTAATCTCTTTTTTATTATGACCTCTCACGAAAATATACACCAACGCATATCCGTTCGAACGGCTAAAGACCATTCGCTTGCTGTTTGTGATGCGTTCAAGATCGATAGGAATGCCATTCGAGCGACTGGGGTTAAATCCGTTCAGGAAAATATTAAGCCAATTTTTAAACGGTCTAGCAGTGACTGGAACAAACAAATTATATTTGTGGGTTTAATTAGTCTAACATTACGTGTACTTGATTTTTTCATAAATATCTTGACCAGTCAGAAACGAGATGTGACTGAGCTAAAATTACTTTGGCCGGTCAACATGACCGGCTACAGTCCGATTTCAAAGGCTACAGTATAAATTGGAATGATAAGAAACAAAATAATAACTCCAGTGTAAAATTCGCTGATTGATATCATACACAGAATTTGCTGATTCATACAGAGACATAACTTATGTTATTTAACGAATGTTTTATGTTACTTGTAGGATGAAGTAAAATTGAGAGTGGTCAATACATGCATACTCCTTGGCTTTGATGCTTGATCAGGAAAAAAGCAGCAACTGAGAAGTCTACAGTACTTATGACTCTATAAGGGGTCCAAGGCCCATTTCTTGAAGGCCCCAGAAACTTTTTGGGCCCACAAAGCCATCTTTAATTGAGCTGTCTAAAAACTAAGAGCTGTATATGCCTGGAACTTCTTGTGTGAAGGAAACCTCTGTTCATATTGAGAATAAGCAAATAAAACAGCTCTGTGAGCATAAGATTTCAGATTTTGGTATGGCTTTCTGGGTGCAAAAACTTTTTGGGACCTTTGAGAAATGGACCCCTGGTGCATTACAGTCTAACATGGTGACCTTCAACACTTTGATATGCTCTGGAAGCTTTTTGGCATAAATTCAACCACCTTAAACATTTTTAATGCTTTGAAGTATCACCTACCTGTGTTAGTTAATTAGCATTAAATTTAAATATTTTAGATTGCTACAGTGCAGCTCAGATATAAGCGAACTACGCATACGCGTATCATACGAGCGTATTTTGCGTATACGCGTATGTCAATACGCGCACATATACGCGTATATACGCGCGTATATGTCTCTTTGTTATGCATTCCCACAAGTTTCTTTATGTGAAGCATTGTTAGTCAAACAAAGGACATTATGTTTCTTGAGAATGAAAATGGCTTCAAAGCGAAATTTGCATATTGTTAAAACGTCAGCCGGTCAATAAAAGCTATCATATTTCGATCACTTCGCAAATTCACCGACAAACTACCGTTTATCAACACTTGATCTTAAGCTACTAAAAATGGGAAGAAAATTGATACAGTCGCTTGAACTCCCCATTTTAACACGTGAACTTTATGTTCTTACAAGTAAAGATCTGTGTTTCGGCACGTGTCGGCAAGTCGTTTGCGAAATGTTTATTGTCTGAATTAGCGTTCTGAAGATCCTAGTCGAAAAAATGATATCTCCGGTTATATTTGACACAGATCATGCATTCAAATGGTAAAATACTCTTTCCTTGACGAAAAAATTGTTTATCAAAGTTTCTATGGTGCGCCGCTCACGTTTAGTTATTTTTTCTTCAAGGAAAAGTTGTGTGTTTCGGCACGCGTCGGCAAGTTGTTTGCGAAGCGTTTATTGTCTGAAGATCCTCGTTGAAAAAATGATATCTCCAGTTTCATTTGACACAAATCGTTCATTCAAACGGTGAAATGCTCTTCCCTTTACCAAAGAATTGTTTATCAAGGTTTCTATGGCACACTGCTCAAGTTTAGTTATTTTTACGTCGTGTGTTCGGCAGGCGTCGTCAGGTCGTTTCCGAGATGTTTATTGTCTGAAGCGTTCCGAAGACATTGTCGAAAAAATGATATCTCCGGTTATATTTGACACAAACCGTTCATTCAAACAGTAAAATGCTCTTTCTTTAGCCAAACAATTGTTTATCAAAGTTTCTATGGCGCGCTGCTCACGTTTAGTTATTTTTTCTTCAAGGAAAAGTTCTGTGTTTCGGCATACGTCGGCAAGTCGATTGCGAGATGTTCATTGTCTGAAGCGTTGCGAAGACGTTGTCGAAAAAATGATATCTCCGGTTCTATTTGACACAAATCGTTCATTCAAACGGTAAAATGCTCTTTCTTTAGCCAAAGAAATGTTTTTCAAAGTTTCTATGGCGCGCTGCTCACGTTTAGTTATTTTTTCCTCAAGTAACAGTTCTGTGTTTCGGCATGCGTCGGCAAGTCGCTTGCGAGATGTTTATTGTTTGAAGCGTTCCGACCTTGTCGAGAAAGTGATATCTCCGGTATCTGACACAAACCGTTCATTCAAATAGTAAATTACTCTCTTCCTGACAAAAGAATTGTTTATCGAAGATTCCATGGTGCGCCGCTCACATTTTGTTATTTTTAATTTCTTCGAGGAAAAGTTGTGTGTTTCGGCACACGTTTCCAAGTCGCTTGCTTGGACCGTGTTCAGACTTAGTTTCGAGAAGATGTTATCTTTCGGTTGTGATGTTTGCTCCATGAAGATGGGATTGTTGAAGCGTGTATCCCCGGTTCTATTTGACAAAAAAAAAATAGTAAATTTTTGATTTAACGGCAAAATACTCTCTCTTTTAATCAATATTCAGTCAGTTAATTTTCAGTCAAGTGCCCAATTGCACAATGTTAGTTTCAGCTAACATTTTGCTTAGTCTGTAGGCATACGCGCGTATACTGTATACGCGTATTCAAAATAAAGAAAACGCTCTCTCGCTCTGTGGTAAGCTGTCAAGCCATTGAAAACAACAATGACCTGATAAGAAAAGAAGAAAGAATAGGTTAGCTCATACATACTAATCAGGCATACGCGTATATGCTGTATACGCGTATGTGCGTATATGCATACGCGTACGTGCGTATATGCATACGCGTATACGCGTATTGGGCTGACGCGCATTACGCGTATATTTTGGTTCGGATATATCTGAGCTGGACTGTAGGTTGATACTTATTGTTCAATACAGCAGCTACAAGATTTCATCGTAAAAAGAAAAGGCTATGTTTACATACGTGTAGTACCAGAACAACAATTTATTAACTTATGTTGTGTTATGGGAACTACGAATTGTTTTTTGTTTTGTTTTTTTTTGTTTTTTAAGTACAGTGTTTTATCACAAAAAAAGAGTAAAATTTGGATCTTCACCAGTCTGAATATTGTTTACAGTGAATGTTTTGTCAGGGATGCAAAATGTTTGTACTGTTTGGATTCCGTACAGTTTTGGAAAAAGAAGGAAACTGTGACTTTGTAAACATAGCCTAAAAGATGTCAGAAGCCTTGTTTTATGTTATGCAATGTAGTATTCCTTTGGCATGAATGTTTTTATGATGAATTTAAAATGTCAATCTCTATCTTGTGGTTTTTTTCTTCCCATTTTCTGTTATTTCAAAAGAACAATTCACTCTACGAAAAAAGTTGCTCAATACTTGACACTTACATTGCAGTAATTTTCATAATGCAGTAAGTCTGCATACGACCCACGTGGCCCAACAGGCTGGAGCTTATCCCGCTTTCTGTAGCAGGAAGCGAGTAGGACTATTTCTACTCCCCCTGGATGAGATGCCAGTCCATTGTAGGGTTACCCCACCATTAAATTTGCTGATACCCACTTATACACCTGGGTGGAGAGGCACTGAGAGTAAAGTGTGTTGCCCGACAATACAACAGAATATACCCACCTAGGGCTTGAACCCGGACCACGTGATCAGGAGTTGAGTGCACTACATGTAACTAGGAGGCCATCGTGCCTCCCACATTTTTCATAATAATTATTCAAGCTAATTTAATCCTACATTAATTACTTAGTAAGAAAAAACAGTTTATTCATTCATTTTATGACAAAGGTATTATCATTGTTACATTTGACTTTGTATTTAGTATAAATTTAAGACAGGTATCCATTTGCAAACAATTTTAATTTAGTAATACACCTAAATTGCAAAATTTTTACTAGTTGTAGCTGCCAACAGTATAGTTTTTCATCATTTTATTATTTATGAATTAAATAGAGCTGAATATGACATGGTTTCGCACAATCTTGAAAAGGTCTTGAATTTTAGTAGTCTTGAAAAGTGCTTGAATTCGGTTAAAGGAGCTCAGTCATGGTATTTTGAAATATTTTGGCCATGCAAAAAAATTACATTTAAGTCGTCTTGTTATGGATAGAAAGGAAAGAAAACATGTTTTATTTGTTGTAATGTATACATTGTAAACCTTATTCATGGCATATACAAACTATTTGAATTTTACTGAGTTTGTACTGATTGCAATAAATTTCTGATTCTGTATAAATTTGCATATTTTCTACTATTGTAATTAAGGTCAACAGATTTGATTACAATAAAACCGTACATTCTATGCATTTTTCTTCAAGTTATGTTATTTACAGGCTCCCTTTTTCAATTTCCAGGTTATTTACAGGCTCCCTTTTTCGATCTACATGTTATTTACAGGCTCCCTTTTTCAATTTACAGGTTATTTGCAGGCTCCCTTTTTCAATTTACAGGTTATTTACAGGCTCCCTTTTTCAATTTCCAGGATATTTGCAGCCTCCCTTTTTTAATTTAGAGGTTATTTACAGGCTTCCTTTTTCGATTTCCATGTTATTTACAGGTTCCCTTTCTCGATTTCCATGATTATTTACAGGCTCTCTTTTTCGATTTACATGTTATTTACAGGCTCCATTTTTCGATTTACATGTTATTTACAGGCTCCCCTTTTCCGATTTACATGTTATTTACAGGCTCCCTTTTCCGATTTCCATGTTATTTACAGGCTCCCTTTTTCGATTTACATGTTATTTACAGGCTCCCTTTTTCGATTTACATGTTATTTACAGGCTCCCTTTTTCGATTTACATGTTCTTTATAGGCTCTCTTTTTTGATTTCCATGTTATTTACAGGCTCCCTTTTTCGATTTACACGTTATTTACAGGCTCCCTTTTCCGATTTACATGTTATTTACAGCCTCCCTTTTTCTATTTACATGTTGTTTACAGCCTCCCCTTTTTTATTTACATGTTATTTACAGTATTTTGGCAGTCTCCCTGTATTAAATTTACGTGTTATTTACGCGTTTCCAGGTTGAATCACAAGAAATTTACAGGCTATTTACAGTATTTGCAGGAACAGTTTACATGTTATTTACATGATCTTAGCCCTTAGCTTTGAAGCATTTACAGTGTTTTCTTCCTCATTTACATGTTTCACTTGAAATATTTACATGTTTTTTACATGAAACCACCAAAACATGTAAAAGGGGAAAAATCATGTAAATTATTCTTTACAGTCTCTTTTTGATTATTTACATGTTAATTACATGTTATTTACATACTCTGTAAATTTTCAACTTTTCCAGTGGAAATTGCAACGCTTGGCTCGGCTTCCCTTCGCTCGCCAAATATTTCTTTTCGTCCGTTCCACACGCTCTCGCTAGAACGCCTCTTCGCAGGATAAAATACCTTTTAATAAATGTTTTTAAAAACCAGGTAAAGTTATTATTAGTAGTTATTACTGCCTGTGACATTGCGCAATCTAGCCATTTTACAGGAACGCGCAAGGTCAAGTTTAAAAACTTAATCTCCTCAGGGAGTATATCTGTCAGGTTATATCTGTCGGAATATATATCTCAGGTTTATGTATATGTCACTTTGTTCCACACGTTGGTCGATGAAAGAAAAACGACAATACGGGATTGTTATTCGCTGACGAACAAATTTTAACCTACATTTTATCCGGACTTGTTCTTTGTGACCACTTTCGCTAAGATGTCGCGACAAGATCGGTTGTCATCGTTCACTGTGCTAAAACATACCTGGTGAGACGTTCAATTTCAATTGTTGACACCCCTAGGTTGTTTAACTTTTTGAAAATTTTGCCGATATTTATTGAAGTTTATTACAGCGTCAGTTTACAGACCTATAGATTATCTTCCATAGAGGAAATTTCAAACTCCATTACAATAATTTTCTAGTTACAAAAAAATTGAATGGCGGGCGACCTGGGGAACCATATGAATGCATGATTGACGCAGGCGAATTGCCAACTGCTCGGGGAAGTTTTGATTCAAGGCGTCGCGTCGGTGGTAAGGAGAATTTAGAGTTTCATGCCAGTTTTTCACAATACTTCCTAGAGAAATTCCTTTGTCCTAGTCAGAGATTTTGGCGGGAATTTGCTCAGTATAATCAGTGATTCCTTGCTAATCCAGACCCCTCTTTGCGCATGGTGGAGGTGGAGAGGAATTTAAAGTTCCTCTGCCATTTACTTTTCGAAAGCAAAAAGGTCGCTAAGTTCCAAGGTCTTGCACATTTTAAGTGGGATGACCTTGGCACACAAGATGTTATCGGACAAGGTTCATTTGATGCCGTATTAAAGAAATGCACAAATTTTCTCCAAAACTTTCTTTTTCGCCATAAATCGGTCCAATTGACCGTTCTTAGTCTCTAACGAGCAAAATTTGCCTCGATATACGACCACTTAATGGTCGTGCTCTTTGTACCACGTGTGACGGCTAGGCCTTTCCGCACAATGGTCAGGTTTAGATATCGACGACATTCCGACGTCGCAAATCGAAAAACGTTATCAGTTTTGGTGCAAAAACGGTGGTAAAATGGTCCACTACGCCTATGATTGATCAAGGTCCATTTCTAGGTTTCGCCCGTAATTAACATCCAAATTTTCACGGCAACCAGAAAGAAGATACAACGCAAAAGGTAGCCAGTGCAAAAGGCTTATTTAGCGTCATGGCAGCTAAAAAACCTGACTAAACGGTTAAAAACGGTATTTTTTGGCTAAAGTTTGGTATCCAAAGGGTTAAGAACTAAATATTCCCAGAACGCTCGCGAATCAGTGGACGTCGTAGTGAGGAAACTGCTCTCGCCCTCTGCGGACTTTGTTGAAGCTTTTGCCAAAGAGGCCACGTTGTTGTCACAGCTAGGCCACGAAAACATCGTCCAATTCAAAGCTGTTTGCCAGGACCCCATGGCAATTGTTTCTACTGTACGTGTATTTCGATATTGAAGTTTTCGGCGCTGAAGGTAAGCTGAGCTCGTTAAACGAGTTAATGTACCTTATCGACAGTCAAGACTGCAATGGAATAG